>NW_026267272.1:119659-120237 GCF_000697945.3 Frankliniella occidentalis | reverse complement strand
GGCAGCTGCTCGCAGCGGTGAACAGCTGTTCACTCGGGGGGGGAGGGGGGGGCAGGCATCACCACCGGCACCCGAGCCCGATGCGTGCCGCCCGGGTGGCGGCGGCAGCGAGAAAACGACACTCCGCCCCAGACGATGAACGCCGAGCGTTAAAACCGATTAAAACCCATTTGCGCGTCAGGAGCGGAAAGGGCGACAGGTAGAGGTGCCCCGGTGCCCCGTGGTGCCCCTGGGCGCGGGCGAAACGAACCCGACCACCTCACCGCCTCCCCGGGGATAAACATACTCCACATTCCACTGGCCGACGGGATAACCCCGCCACGCCCCGCCACGCTGCGCCCCGCCGGGCCACGCCGCGCCACACGGCCACCCCTCCTGCTCCCACTAGAGTGCCTCTGCAGCAGTAAGCCAAGGCCAGAGGGAGGCGCAGGTCCGGCAGGACGTGGAGGACCCGCAGGGCTAGCAGGGCGTGCCGAGGGTGCGCTGCCCACCAGCCCCCCGCTACCACTGCCGGCCAAACAGGCCACGGGGCCCACCCATCCCGCAGGTCCAGGAGGACGAGGAGGACCCGCGGGACC
>NW_026267272.1:113648-119094 GCF_000697945.3 Frankliniella occidentalis | reverse complement strand
TGCTGCTCTCCTCCCCCTTTCCTACCGTTTTACTATGTTCGCCCCACTCTTCCTCTTCCCTTTCCTCATCCTCTCCCTTCCACCCCCCCTCCGCTCCCCCAACTTGCCTATCCTAGGACTGGATCTGTTTGATCCAGGAACACTCCACGGTGGCGCCGCCCGAGCGGGGAAAACGCCCGGGAGGTAGGCAACGCGTGAACAGCCGCGCATGGCGTTGCCTACCAATCAGGCGCTCCAGCGGCCGCCCGGGCGGTAGGCATCGTGCGAACAGCTGCGCATGGCGTTGCCTACCCATCCCCATCAGGCGCTCTCCAGAGCCATCGCCTAGCCGTGAGAGTCGGTTGCAGTTGACGCGTTGGAGGTCACACACTGCCACATCTACTGGCCGAGCACTACAACGGGCCGCTCCCCGTCCGTACCGGACCCGACCGCCCCGGGGGCCGAAAATAGTGAAGCTGTTGCATGCCACGCGCCTTCCTTATGCCTGGGCTGCCCACCGGCTGCCCACCGGCTGGCCCACGGGGTCTGGTTTGAGGGAGGTCGGGCATGGCGGGGCTGGGGCTGGGGAGAAAAGAGCTGCCTCTAGCATTTTTTTCTTCGCGAAAACGGGAGTTCTCAGCCGCCCATTATTTTCGTGCGACGAAGCACACAAGGGTTGGAATGTCGGGGCGGAGGAATGCTCTCCACGACGCGGGCTCGCCTCGTGCCCGCTTGCGTCAATGCGGAGCCGACATATCCCCGCGAGCGTCCTAAACTGTTTGAAAATGGCGCCAAGTATGTATCTGCTGCTCGCCTGCAGACGTGTTTACCAACACCGGCTAGCACCGGACGGACGTCCCCTCGGCATACCAACACATCTGCCTCCTTCTGCTGTTTTACTGGCCCTCGACCTTTATTACAAAAGCCTGTTTTATCTGAAATGCCCCTGCGCTAAAAAAAATATCCGTATGATCACTGAAAAATATCAACAACCGTACACATTCTGGTTAAATTTCTCTACTACCCCCTTCGTTAACTTCTTGCAAAGAAATTCTTTTCACGCGTTCGGTAAATTGCAAAAGGTCTAGGCTTTATAAACTACACGAAGCATTTCTTTGTAATTGCGTATCAATGCTTTGCAATAATTGCAAAGTAAATTATTTTTGCAGTTTTCAAAGCATACGCAGGAAATTGACAGCAGTGTTTGGTTAAATTTGCTGGGGTGAATCTGTTAGGCTGGATGTGGAAAGCAGCCTTTTCACTTATTTTTAGAAAATGTTATAATTGAGAGTAAATTTCTATAGTTGAATCGCCCAGTAAGAGAGGCATTGGTTCAAAATTCTAAATTTCGATTGAAAGTGTCCATAAAGACCATAATTAATCCGTGATTTATGTCATTTTTTTCCGAAGCCGCGTTACGAGAACCGTATATTTCTTGGCGATGGGTGCCGCCTATGTTTACCTTCGTGCTTCTCGTCGCGGCCGCCACGCAGCGCTACTCTCGCTGACTTTTTGGTCGCGGGCCAAAAGCGTGGGGTAGTCCCGTTAAACTTTGGGCGTCTTGCAGGTTCGGGGTATCGTTGACGATATGCCCCGACGACGTGGATATTCGCGAGCTGACTCGCGACTTTGCCGCAAGATGTCGTCGACGCGGACTTCAAAACATAGAATGTGGCAATTGGATGGATCATAATTTGTATGATTGCAATCCTTGCGGCATGACCACTATGTGGTCACGCTCCCATGTTCAATCATAGGCATAAAAAATGAGTCAAGGGAACGTGTTAATGTGCACTGTAAAACCGCCTGGGTGCTCCTTGGGGGCTGGGGCTGCCAGTTGCCAGGGAATGTTTTGCCCTGCGTGGGCGTCTAAAACTCCTTTGTTGCTTACGGTTATAAAACATTTCTATACATTTGACAAAGGTTTTCAGCTCAGGTACAGCTTTAACCATATTACCATGTTTGGGCATAATTAAAACTTCGTCCCCTTTTCTCCGACAAAATCCGCAAATTTGTATCAGCACCCCTCTGGTAACACACTTACTGAGAGACTGAGGCGATGGACTTGAGGATAGCCAGGCCTCGAGCTCCTTTTGAATAGGGGACTTAACACCTTTGCTTGCCAGTTTTCCAACGTATGCCGCACGCCATCTCGTCGTCCATCCCAACCCCAACCCCCTTCCCCTCTCTTCTCATGGCACTTTGGACCATTAAAGTGAACCTGAAGAGCACTAACCTTACCCGACCTTACCTCTGCGGAACTTGACATGTGGCCAGTGATTTATATGCGATGCCCCACATTTTAAAAAAGAAACGTGCATCAAAATTGCCCCTCACGCAGAGGCGTATCCCCCAGGTTTTTGGCTGCCTTCATGCCCTCGATACAACGTCAGGGCCCCCTGGCGGGTTCAACACTCGCCAGGTGTAGAGAGCGCTGGGGACTCGACAGGTGGGGTAGGGTGGGGTGGGATGGGGGTATTTTCCTTCTCATCTTCCCCGATGCAGTGCCCGATGCAGCCTCTCGCCAACTTAACTCAATGCACTCAATGTGACCTTTTTCTCGTGCTCCAGGGGTCGCCGCTGATGTGCAGGGTCGCGCCATCCGGGGCCGCAGGGGTGCCATACGTCACCAGAAGGTGCACGAAGTCAAGGGACATCGCTTCGTCGCCAAATTCTTCCGTCAACCTACATTCTGTGCATTTTGCAAGGACTTCCTATGGTGAGGGAGCTTGGTCGCCATGGCTGTGTTTAATGCCCTCAATGACGCAAGGAAGAGCGATGTTCTACTTAAAATTACGTTGTTTTTTTTTTTGTTTTTTGCAGGGGCTTTGGGAAACAAGGATACCAGTGTCAATGTAAGTATAGAGGCAGCTGCTCGCAGCGGTGAACAGCTGTTCACTCTTGTTTTCGTATCACAAAGTAATTAGCAATATTTGAGGATTAATCGTTTTATCGCGCTAAACCTTTTTTTATTGCGCACGGTGGACAGGGTGTAGGGTGAAGGGGGTGGCGAGGACCATGTGCCAGCGGGCAGGCAGCCCGCCTGCCGCCCGTGCCTCCCCCCCCCCTCCCCTCTGCACACTACTGACAAGCCCATGTGTCATAGGGGGACTGAACTCGTTCACGACTGAAATGCGCGGAAATGCGTCTCAAAGGGGGGTGATAGAACACTTGAAGGATGCCCTCGAAACGCTTCAATTGCACTCAGATCCTTTTGTTTCCTCCGTTCCAGCATGTCAGACAGCCGTGCACAAGAAGTGTCACGACAAGATCCTGGGGAAGTGCCCTGGCTCCGGGCGGGACTCCGAAAGCACCATAGTGAGTACGCCACCCCCACCCTCTCGCGCGCGTCTACGGTACACGCCCTGCTCCGTACTGTACCGGACTTGCACCTGCCTTTGCCGTAAAGCAGGCCGAGGTCAGCGAAACACTTGTCGCTCATCACATTTTGCAAATAACCTTGGCGTGTCGTGTAAGCCGAGCCGAGCCGAGCCCCGAGCCCCAGGCGCAGTCTGGGGAGCACTAGCCGCCGCGCCCCAGAGCGAGGGGGGAGCGACAGTGGGATCTCGTGAACAACGGATTACCCCGGATTGCTCGGATATCCTCTCGATTATCCCCGGATTGCCACAGGTCGTGATTGGCCTCTCCGTATGGTTTCCCACTTGGCCTAGACGACCGGGCAGAACTGGCCAGAGGGGCGCGATCCGCGCCGGCGGTCGCTTCTCTTCCTCTCCAGACATGATGATGGCACATCTGTAGGTTCTCTGTCGATACGGTTGTCACCGGGAAGGGGGAGAGGGGGGGGGGGGGGGGCAAGTAGGAGGGATCGACGCGCTCAGTCTCTTTTCCTTTTTGCCTCACCCCCTTTCCTCCCCTCACCCCCCGGCGGCACTCTAGCGGCATGCGTGGCCCCCGCGGCATGCCGGAACTGCTGCGCGGTGCGCCGCAGCTTGCGTCTGGCCGGCTTGTAGCCCGGCAAAGAGCTCCCCTCCGCCCCCTCTCCTCCTCCCCCTTTACCCTCCCCTCCACTTCTCCCCCTTGTCAACCCCTCCTGTTTCCCCCTTCTCTCCCTCTCCCTCTGTTCGTCCCTGTAGATTGCAGAGACGAGCCTTACAGCCCCACTTTCGGCTACCAGCCACACGCCAAACAAAGTAAAATGTGGTTACATCTATCATGAAATTGTTCGCAATTATACTCATATTAAAATGCATTAAAGTTTCCTCGACGCTTTATATGTAGTTGATCGTCTCAATTCATGCTACATTTTCAGACATGAAAGCTTTAAGTAGCGTTGTTTTATAAAGGTTGCGTTGTATGACGACGAATCGAACGAACGAGTTATTCTTGAAGTTACTACTGAATATTTTATCGCAACATCGTATCCCGTAGACACCATTGCACGCAGCTCAAATATATCTGCCAGTTTCAGAGCAATGTGCCTGTGTGTCCTTCCCTCTTACTTAGCTGAAGTTTCAACCGTATTTAATGTTAAAAACAATCTTGACAATAAGATGTTCTCATTCTCCTTTCCCCCAGTATTTGCGGGAGCGCTTCAAAATCGACGTGCCCCACAGATTTAAAGGCCACAACTTTATGTCGCCAACCTTCTGTGATCATTGTGGATCTCTTCTCTATGGACTGTTCCGACAAGGGCTGAAGTGCGAAGGTAAGTGGTGAGCCGGCGGCCGGTTCGTCCCGGCTGTCTCATTAGTGATGCTAAGTCTTTCTGGTTCGTAAATTTGTCATACTTGCTTGCAAGTGCGGAGCGCACACATATACACACCCCGAGTCGTCGCTCCCCCCCCCCACACACTCATTTCTCTGGTAGTGAGTTTTGGTCGGGTTGACATGCGGGGTACACGATGTGGAGGGGGTGGGGGTGTTGTCGAGTTTGAAAGGGACGCCTTGTGTCCTCACATCTGGGCCGCCACTGAGAGACCGACTCCCGTCGCCCTTTACTCAGTGGTGCGCCAGCAATGCTATCTCCACACCCGCGTACCTCGTCCCGGCCACCGGTCACTCTGCACGCACGCACACACACACACACACAGACACACACACACTCGCGCACACGCACATACACATACAGGGCACAACAAACGGCCTCTGTGTAAAAAGCTCGCAAAGGGATTCGCAAGAACTACTCTCGGCTGTGCACCGCTGCGGCTGCAAAGTATGAGCGCCATGTTCGCGCGCGCAAAGCAGCGACAAATCACAAAAGTGACAAAGTGTCACATCAGGCGACCACCGGCCACGCCCGCCCCGCCCCGCCCCGCCTCAAACCAAACGAAAAGACTCTCGTCGGTTTATTACGTTTCTGAGATTAAAATAGAGTAGCGCCCTGGTAGCGAGGTGTGGCGGGGCGGGGGAGTGCCACACCGGCGTCGCGGACCGCGTGGCGAACAGGCTTCGGGCGGGAGTGGCCGGGGGGTGGCACGGCGGTCCTGCTGGGCCGCAGGGCATGGCA
>NW_026267272.1:111946-113598 GCF_000697945.3 Frankliniella occidentalis | reverse complement strand
CGGGCGGCGGGGAGGACGGGCCACCTCGCTCAGCGCGCTCAGCGTGAGCTGCCCTCTCCAACCACCTACCAGCACCAGCCCGGGCTCTGCACGCCAGCGGCGGCCAGCGGCCAGTCTGCCGGTGGCGCGAGCGTGAGCGTGGCGTCAGCGCGCCTCAGGACCGGCCTCAGCGTGCTCACGCTCAGGCCCACGCGCGTGCGCAGCGTGCGTGAGGGCGGGTCGGGCGTGCGGCGGGCGTGCGGCGGCGCGGGCGGCGCGCGCCATGGTGCGGCGCGGCGGGCGGCGGGACCGGGACGTGACGACGGACAGCCATGAAAATACTGGCGGGCACCATGATGTTCACCGGAGCCCATGGGTCGCACACCAAGAAGCGGAGCAGTAGCACCTCCGGGGCCTCCGGCGGCGGCTCCGGCTACAGCTCCGGCTATGGCTCCGTGCTGCGGGGCTCGGGCCCCGGCCTGTACCACCACGCCAGCTACCGGCCCACCGGCTACCAGGAGGTGGGTGACGCCATGGTCGTCGCCACAGCCGCCGCCGCTGCAGCCGTCGTCGACGCGACCACGACGCTGCCGTCGAACGCCGCCGCCGTCCGGCCCGCAGGCTGTGCGGCGGCCACCGGCCGGCGTCGCTACCGGCGGCAGCAGGGGCAGCCGCCCGGCCTCAAATATAGTCCGTGCCGAGTAGCCTTGTCCGCCGAGAGGGCGGAGTGGTTGTCGCGGACGAGTGCGGAGTGCGCGACGGACTGCGGGGCGACGGACTGCGCCGTGCCGGCCGAGGACTGGTGGCCGGGAGAAAGCTATGGCAGGGGCAAGCTGCTGAAGGTGCGCACCGGACCATTCCACTGTGTCGCTTGTGTCGCTTGTTTTGGGGTTGTTGAGGTTATGTCGGCTTGAGCTCTCCAACGGCCGTGTGGGTGAATGAATATTCAGTCATTTCGCAAGTCCGTCAATGAGGAGAGACTTATGCTAATGGCAACGGCCTTTCGATGGTTTTCTACTTGGGACCCAATCATCACTAATGCATTTCGGCAGAGCTGAATTGAAGAAGAATGTGAGGAATAAGAAAACGAAAATCGTTTGCTTTAAAATGGTGTCTTCAGTTTTCTTGTTCCCTTTCTTCTTCAGTACTTCAGCCTTACCGTAATGGTTAATAGCGGATTGGCATTCATGGCGGAACTTTCGTCAATAGTCCACACTTTTAATGAAAAGGATTGTGTCTATTCGTTATATCGTAAAAATGAGCCGCAATCAACGTCTTACCTTTAAATGAAAATAAGGACGACATAGCCTCCCTCAACGCGCCCAATTATCTTCAGTGTCACTTTCTAAATTAACACTCATGGGTTTTCTGGTCGAACAGATAACGTTCATCTACATACTTCAGGAGATATATCATACAAAATGAAGTTTTACATTGTCATGTCAATGGCTACCTCGGAATTGGACAAAGTAGAGTTGTCCATAACTTACAACTGTAGCCCGTTATCTTGTCATCCAGAGTGTACTATTCCTCGAGTGGGGAGGGCTAGTGCTGCAGGCGAACCATGTTATATCGAAGAGCGTTGGTCTAGGCTTTACTGTACAGGCGCGGGAGGGGAGGCCTACCCACGTGGTGGTGAGAGGAAGGGGGCAGTGTGCCATTCTCTCTCTCTC
>NW_026267272.1:83713-103513 GCF_000697945.3 Frankliniella occidentalis | reverse complement strand
GGAGAGTAGAAAAGAATTAAATAAAAGGGGGGAGGTGGTCGAAGTGTGAGTGTGGAAGAGGAAAAGCGAGGGAAAGAAGGGGGGGGGAGAGAAGAGGGAAGTCAGTCTGCCAAAATGTCCCGCCTGCCCGGTGCCCGGTCGTCTGCGCGACGCACGGTTGGACTCGCACCTGTGGAGGGAGACTCTCCCACTAAACTTCCCTCCTCAGTTTGTCAGCCTGCTCTCACCTTGACGCTGCATGCCTGTTGCTGTGCTGCTGCTACTACCTCATGCCTCCCAATGCCATTAAACTTTAATAATAAGCAATGGCAAGAATTTGCGATCCCCGCTTTGAAACGATCTCTTTAGGGGGGCTGGCTTATTTTTGCAGACGCCGACCGCGACAAGCGGGCCGTCGAAGTTCAGGTGGTGGTGTTGTTGGCGGGGCCGGCCGCTTGCCCTTTCCGCGGTCCCGTGAGAATAACAGAGAGGGGCGGAGGGAAGCCAAACAAAAGCGAGCGGGAAGGGACACGCGGAACAAGAACGAAATGAAGACAGGCACGACGGCGAAAAGGGCGGAGGAAAATAAAGAAACAGCGGCAAGAGCGAGGCAAGATAAAAATATTAATTTACTGCAAGTGAAGAGAAAATGAATCAAGCGACTGGATGAGAAATAAAAGTCGAGAAGAAAGAGAACATAAAGACCAAGAAGAAGAAGATGAAGAAGAGGAGGAGGAGGAGGAGGTGGAGCAGGCCGCGGTGGCAGGGGGCGGGGCAGCCGGGGCGGTGCGGCCGGGGCGCGGGGCGGCGCGTTGGCTTGGGCCGTGTGCTTGGCAAGCCCATTGGTCAGTATCCGGACGGTATGCGGTCGGCTCGCTGTGGGCCTAGCGGCGTCCTGGCCTGGTGTGCGTAGCCAAGCCAGCGTAGAGCGGTCCCCAGTAGAGTCGACGCGACCGACGCGTTCGTGCGCGCCCCGCCCCGCGCGAGCCATGTGATCGCAGCCCCGCCCTCGCAACCCTCCAGGACAACACCCCCGCCGCCCCCCTCCCTCACGATGCCGCTGTACGGCGACTACTACGGGGCGTACGGGGGCTACGGCGGCGGCGGCCCCTACGGCTCGCCGTATGGCTCCCCGTACTCGACGTCGTCCGGCTCGGGGGCCTTCTCCAAGATGCTGTCCTCCGTGCTCAACTACGGGCTGGACGCGGGCCGCGGAGGCGTCATCTCCATCAGCAACCCCTCCAACTACTACATGGACACCCGATCCTGGGTGTCGCCCGTGTCTCCCCGGTACGTCGCCGTCGTCCAGAGGCCCGCGCGCTCGCCTCCAGATCGGCCCCTGGCTCCTCTTGCCCCGTCCCCCCAAAACCACCTTCGATTCGCGGGGTAGGCGTGTCACCTCAGTGAAAACAATGTAGATGACCTTGTGGAACCGACGCTGTGCACTCACAAGTCGTTGTTCTCTGATTCAGTGCTCTCAAAAGCGTGTTACTTTCTATCATTAACCGTGTTTTACCCACGACAATTTTTTGTTAGATGACGTTCGCCCTGTGGCTCTCCTGTATGTGGCACCGAAAAATTATGTTCGAATTATTCTAAACGGATTTTAACGGAAAGAACGCAGTCGCTGATGTTGCTGTTCCTCAGAGACCCCTCTACTGCGCGGTTGAGGAGATCTCGTTGTGAGAAACTCTCTTGTCTACTCCCGCATTGTCCTTCTTTACTAGGCTAAAGAAGACATTGGTCGCCATTACATATTCTCATAACAGCATACTTATCAGAGGACTCTACAGTATGTTCTTTTTCATTCCCATTTCGATTCATCTTGAATACCATTTATACAATGTCTTTCGAGAGTCATACCTAGAAAATGGTCCCATTGATCTTATGAGATGATGTCATGTAATTTTTCTCTTGACTCAAAGGATTTTCCATTGCTTTACGGTGTGGGGCTTGGTGGACCTGGACGGTCGTTTTTTTTAGCGCAAATTGCCTTTCTATTAGATATGGCACACTGGTGACGAGATGGGGGCATCGACCCCCCTCCCCTCCCCCAAATCGCTCTCCTTAATCCGTGTACAGAAACAAACATTTCTATTGATCTACTTTTATTTCCAGTATTTCAATGAAACCATTTTCTATGTGGCACGATTGCGCGTTTGTAGCAAGCAACGTGCATTTTTCACACACTTTTAAAGTGACTGATCAGGCTGGTCTCTACATTGAGGGGTGACGGGTCCGACTGGAGGTGGGATGGGGCGGGCGGGGGAAGGTGTCGGGTGCAGTGCTGACCAGGGTGTTTGGCACGCAGCATGGGCTACAGCTCCGGGTACCGGCCGGCGCGCCCCAAGTGGATGGACGTGTCCGACATCGACGTGTCCAAGCCCCGCGGCCGCAGGGCCATCGCGGCCGCCGCCAACGCCGCCCTCAGGACGGTCTCGCCGTCGCCCTCCTCCATGGCCGCGTCCTCCGCGGCAGCCGCCGCCCCGGCCCCGCCGCCGTCGTCCTCCTCGGCCGCGGACGGCCTGCAGGTCGACAGGGTGCGCGCCGAGCGTGCCGTGGAGCGCGCCGTGATCGAGCGCGGCGGCACCGGCAAGTGCACCATCAAGAGGGACCGCACCGTGGTGCGCCTCCGGACCAAGAAGGTGACTAACAACCGGCAAACAGGGGGACGCGTCTGTCAAATTAATTGTAATTTAGCTAGCTCAAAACATATGAAACGTGCAGCTTTACGTGCCAACGACAAACAGTAAACACTGTACTGTGGTAAACAAAGGAAGGGTTCTAAGAAAGCCTCCGTCACTAAGTTGTGGGTCGGGGGTGGTGTAACTAGGACTGCATGCTCCAAGGCACCACTGGGGCGCCGCGGGAGGTTGTGTTCGTGGAGGTGGCCAGTGGCCACAGGGGCGGGGAGCCGCGGTGCAGGACTGTATGTCGCTGAGCGATGGACCAATGCGTCACTCGATTGGCAGTTGATACAATGCAGTGCCTGACCCGAGCCGGGGCCGCGCCGGGGCCCTGGGGGGTCTCCCACAGTCCCTGGGCCCCGTGGGGGCCAGTACCCCGCGGTCGAGCGGATCGCTGTGTCGTGAGCACGATGTGTCTGGGATGACCAATCTGAACGGCATCCTCATCTACCTCCAGAGAGACGCGCAACCGCGGCGGCCGTGGAAGGTAGGCTGGAGGGTGGAGAAGAGTAAAGCCGCGAGCCGCAGCTAGCTGCGGGACATTTTGTCCTAAAATCGATGGGGAGTCAGTGATTATGCGAGTATATCACAGTTTTTCTTTTATCATTTTTGGTACCGAACTGTTTCCCCTCCGCACTAGTTTTACTATTCTTGGGTCTCATGAAGGATAAGAGGAACATTGAATATAGAGGATGCTAAGAACATCGTAGAACCGTCAGAACTTTGTCGTAACCGTGAAAGACATTCGCTCGAGATCTGATCGGATGGCGGGGCGGAGCGCTGGCACGTCTTACCCAGCCAATCTTTTTTTTTTCTCGGCGCCAATTTTTTTTAAAGGGGGGGGACAGTCAACCTTGTCATACTGGCTCTTCTGCATACCCCTCTGTGTGCACAGAACAAACAGTAAACTTGAAAACGGAGCAAAGAATCAATTTCTAAAAAGGAATGGAAAATACTGTGAATCGTATTAGGACCATCATTTTTGGCTCTTCGAAATCATTTCGTTCGCTTCGCCGAAGAGAGACGTGCCGACCCGGTTGTTTGTGTCGACAAGGGCTGACCCGTTACCCGTTGAAGTGCATGCCTCTGTCTGTGTATCCTCATGAACGGGCAATTAAGCAGAAGCTTTGGCATCGTGTACTTAACCGCCAGCCCGACCGGGCACTTTACTTGGCGATCCGCTCTGGCCCTGTGCGGCACTGCGCCGCGACGCGCCCGAGACACAACAGGGACGACTACGACTGGCCCGCGCATCACGCCAGTGGCCGGCTACTAATTTTTCTCCACGGAATAAGAAAATTGTATTGGTTGACTGTTGGTTGGATTGGGGAAGGGGGGTAATTGTGTCTACTTCGGCTGCACGTTTCATATACTTTGAAAAACTCTTTGAAGATCGATGTTCTTTATTTGGCAGGGGGGACGAAACAAAGTAATTTTAAGGGCACTGCTTACGAATTGGCATTGGAGCCTGTCGTGACGTAAGGCACCGTGCAGCGGGCGCGGGTCCGCGGTGCACGGGTACAGCCGGTGGGACTATAGAGAGGCGGGGAGGGGGTGTCCGCTGTTTGCTTTCACGTTGCTCCCTGTTGCCCCCGTAGGAGACCGCCGAGCAGGCCGAGCGTCGGCGCAACCGCCTCAAGACCCCGGGCGAGCGCCTCGTCGAGAAGTTCCTCATCAAGGACAAGTCCCTCGAGGAGGAGCGGCTGCGACGGGAGGAGGAGGAGGAGAGGCAGCGGCGCCGGGCCGCGCGCCTCAACGACCACGCCATCGTGCGCCGCAACACCCCGCGCCGCAAGTCCAGCGTGCAGGCGGACGCCATCGCCGCCGTGGCCTCGGCGCTGCAGCAGAACCCAGCCACCGCCGAGGACGAGACCGACCAGGACGGCGCGCAGCCCGCCGACGAGACGGCCGAGGAGCAGGAGCTGCACGTGCTCGACGAGCTCATCCTGGATGAGATGACACACGAGGACCCGGTGCGCAGGGGCTCGACGCGCATCTCGTACAAGGGCTTCCCCGCGCCCGACATCGAGGTCTCGCAGCACAAGGTGGCCCCGCACAAGTCCCGGCGCCGCAGCTCGGACCTGCTCATGCTGGAGGACGCCATCAGCGAGGACCCCGAGGTGGAGCCGCCGCCCATGCCGCTGATGCAGCGCCGCCTGTCGGTCAAGCGCCGCGGCTCGCGAGAGATCACCGCCACTCTGCACATCCCCGCCATGCCCGCGTCCCTGTCCAAGAGCGGCTCCGCGTCCAAGGTGCCGGGCCTGGCGCAGATCAGCGAGACGAGCATGGACGACAGCGAGCTCAAGCCCACGGCGTTCAAGGGCAAGCCCGCCAAGCCCGCGTCCCCCAAGCCCGCGCTCAAGCTCGTCGACGTGGAGGTGGAGGTGACGCACTCGCCCAAGGCGCCGCGGCGGTTCGTGTACGACGTGGTGGTGGAGGGCGACGATCCGAAGCGGGTGCCCTCCCGGAAGATGGTGCCAAACAAGACAGTGGGCCTCAAGCTGGACGAGAAGATGGTACTCAAGTCGAAAGTCAGCCACGTCGAAGAGGGGGATACCGTCAAATCCCCCACGACCCCGCCGGCCAGACCAAACACTCTGGATCTCAGTGGGTCCGGGCTCATCACCAAGCCTAAGGTACCAGTTGTGGAGGCCCTGAAGAGCAAGGATGACCCACCCAAGGTTGCCACTTCGTCGCCCCAGGCAACTCCAGTCGCAGCCAAGACGTCAAAGGCAGCGGAGGTCCAAACACCTGGCGCGGGAGCGAAACCTTCGGCACAGACTTCATCAGCGCCTAAGAGCGTACCTCAAACCCCTACGAAGACTGTACCACCAAGCCCGTCACAGAAATCGGGTGCGGCCCAAACTCAAGTGAAAACCTCAGCAGGAACTCCTTCTACTCCTGCTGTCGTGCCGCAAACTCCTAAGACTGCTGCTCAGACCCCTGTTGCACAGAAACCTTCTGTACAAACTCCGTCCACAGTGAAACCTCCCCCTCAGACACCTGGCACTCCAGCAAAAGCCACAAGGGGAGCTGTCGAGACGCCGACAGCAGCCAAGGCGGTCAGCACTTCTGTCCAAATTCAGACTACAACAAAGGCTAAAGTAGAAACTCCAATGACTCCGAAGGTAAATTTGAAAAATATATCGGATGCACTAACGAAGCAAGATAGTGCCACGAAGAACCTTGCCCCATCTATTTCTGCAGACAAGACTTCCCCTCAAACTCCATCCGCGGCTAAGCCACCTACACAAGCAGAGACCAAAGAGCCACCGCAAACGCCATCGGCAGCTAAAATTACTCCTCTAACTCCAACAGCGGCAAAACTTCCCCCCCAAACTCCCACGGCAGCCAAAGATGCCCCTGAAACTCCAACAGGGGCTAAAGTTCCTGTTCAAACCCCATCGGCAACCAAAGTTCCTCCACAAACTCCGACCGCAGCAAAGACGCCTTTACAAACGCCAACAGCAGCCAAACCAAAACCTTTCCAAAAGACTTCGTCTGTGGACACGCCTACCTTATCGAAACCTACCCTCACAACCTCATCTAAATCGTTGGATGAAGCAGATGTCAAGCCGTGCTCTCAAACGCCATCTGCTGCAAAGACACCTGCTCAAACGCCAACTACAGCAAAGCCTGTGGCTCAAACCCCAACAACGGCCAAGCCTGTGGTTCAAACCCCGACAACAGCCAAGCCTGTGGTTCAAACCCCAACAACAGCCAAGCAAGCGGCCGATAGTGCCCCACCGTTGGACAAGGCGGCGCCAAAGTCCCCTGCCGGTAGTGACAAGAGCTCTCCGGGCAGCAAGGGGAAGGCGGGGGCCGCCCCACCGACCCCGACCACTCCGTCTGGAGTGGCAGCCACCCAAACCAAAAAGACTGAGGGGGAAGAAACTTCCCGCAAGGGAAAACCCCCACCCTTGTCCCGGGTACCGGCCGTGACTTCCATCGACCTGGCAAGCCCGACGGCCACCACCCCGAAGACACCGGGGCCCAAAGCCCCGTGGTCTCCGAGCGCCTTGACCCCTGTGGCCGTGAGTAAAGGCATCAAATCCATTCCAAACTCTCCACTCGACAAAAAGGCTCCACCACTGTCGCCGCTTGCAGAGGCCTTTGCCAAGAGGAAGGCCAGCTTGACGGGCGAGGCGCTGACGCCGGTGGCGCCCGAAAAGGTACTGAAAACACAGGAGACGATCGACGAGGAGGCCGAGGCCAAAAGACGACAGGAGAAGCGCAGGAGGCGGCGGCGGCGGAAAAGGCGGGAACAGAAGAAGAAAGAGGAGGAGAAGAACAGGCGGGCGCTGAGGATGATTCCCGGGGTGGCTCTCGTGCAGGAGAACGGAGCCATGGGTGCGTCCAACATCAATCGGGCACGCCTCCAGCAGAACTGCTTCGTGTTCCGGTCGCAGTTCAGGGACAAGTGGCTTCAGAAGCAGGAGATGATCAAGAAAAAGGAGGCAGAGAAGAAGAAGGCGGAGAAGGAGGCGCGAAAGGCGGCGCGCCGACGAGAGAAGCGCAGAGAGGAGGGGCTGCCGAGCAGCAGCAGCAGCGAGGGCGAGGAGGAGGAGGAGGATGACGACATCCTGACGTCGTCCGACGAGGAGAGCTCATCCTCGTCGTCCACATCCAGCTCCGGCTCGGAGGAGGAAGAGGAGACCTCGTCGGACGGGGAGGGCGAGGAAGAGGAGGAGGAAGAGGAGACGGACGAGTCGGAGGTGGGCTCCCTCAAGTCCACCACTGGGAAGTCCACCAAGGGGAAGGCCCGGGCCAGTACGTCGTCGTCCGACTCCGGGTTCGACAGCTGCCCGGCATCGCTCCCCGGTAGTCCAGCTGCCTTGAGGCAGGGTAGTTGCACTTCATTTCATTACACCCCTCCCCGAGCTGCACCGCGGGGCAGGGTGGCCTCGGCAGGCTGTTCCTAGCCAGCGCCCCTAGCGGGGTCCTCGCTATCCGCTGCTCGAGCGCCGCCCCGTCTCCCGGAGGGGCTTACGTTTTAGCTGCATGCGTTGTGGACTAACGCTTTGTGAGTGTGCGTCCGTGTTGGTGTAGAGCCCCTTAGGCGGAAGGAACTGTTGTAACAGTGACTTAATGAGAGGACGAGATTAACTGCTCGCTTTGTAGTGAATGTGCTTGTTTGATGTTGCTACGAGTTCGCAGCCGGGCTGGCAGCTTTAAGTCTTCCCTCACGGGCAAGGGCGTGTAGAGAGACAGAGACAGAGAGATAGAAAGGGAAGAAACGAAAGAGGCAGAAAGGCGTCGTGTCCAAGTGTGTGAGAGCGAGACAGTGCGTCGAGACAGATTGGCTCGAAATTGATGGCCTCTGTGGGTACGGCTATGGTCAGTGCCAAGGTATGCCCCGCGTGCGTCTGTGACCCTGCCCTGCCCGAGGCCCTCCTGGCCGTTGCGCTGTGAAGCGTGGCGTTGCGTGGCGTGGCGTGGCGGGGCGAGGCGAGGCGGGGCGTGGTGATGCCCTAGGCCCTTGCACCTCCTCCAACAGGTGCAGTGGGCCTGGTGCCTCCTCCCTCGGCCTTGCTAGGAATAGGAAGTCAATCCCCCTGCCCCGCCTCCCCGCCCCGTGTGGGGTAGCCCCCTCTCCCCCCTCAACAACTCGAGGAGGGAGGGTGGGTCGGACGGACGGTCGGGCGGGGCCCCGGGCGAGGTCCCGGGCAAATGGGCGCCGCATCTCTGTACCAGACGGAGCCAAGTCTCAATGCCATTGAAACGGGACCAGAAGCGAGCCAGCCAGTCCCAGTGGCCGCATGTCCACTGTACGAGCGCAAGGGCTCGGCGAGCCTTGAGTGAATGGCCGACACGGCAACGTCGGTAGGGGATGGAGGCGTTGTTGTCGTGGTGTAGCGAATCGGCACCCTCCTAACGCATCACTCTCTGGAACCAACGTGCCATCACTCGCGCAAACACAACACCACAACATACACGTCACCACAATATTTAGGGGAGGGGGAAAACACCACCATGGGGACTGTTTCTGTGCGCTCCGCTCTTGCTCAAGCAGTGTGTGAACGAGTGCAAAGTAGTTTATGTGACGTGTGCTTGCAGACTGTGACGTCAACTGTCACAGAAAGTGTGAGAAACTGATGCCCAACCTGTGCGGCGTGAACCAGAAGCTTATAGTTGAGGCGCTGCGCTCGGTGAAAAACAAACGTAAGTACCACATCATGGTTAAAGTGCTCCTCAAGCACTCCGTAAGTACCCGCGTGGGGAGGGCGGGGTGCAGGACGGACGGGGTGCATGGCCGGGTCGATGACTCTGCTGTTTGGACAAGACGCAGAGTGGGGCCAGACAGGCTAGCGCATCGGGAATGATGAAGGCAAAGTAGTAGTAGGTGGGATCGGGTGGGATGCGGATAGAAGAACTGGCGCCAGGGAGAGTTGGGAGGGAAAGAGGGCGAGAGGGGGTAGGGGGGAGAATAGCAGGAAGGGGGATGTCCGAATGCCCCTCCTGGCGCCTCAAAAATATCACATCGCTCACTGATGCAACGCCGGGGCTTGGGTCCCCCGGTGAGGCACTCAGCTGATGAGTGTGTGTGTGTGTCTCGGTCTGTGGGGCTGTGTGTGCGCGAGAGAGAAAGAGACAGGTCGGGGTGCGACTCGTGGCATCTTTGTCTATGTGGCACCTAAGAAAAACGTGTGAGGGTGGTAGGCAAGGACCAGCAGGACACAGGAGCCAGGGAGAAAAATCTTTAAGCGAGATCGAAGCAAGCTTTAATTCATTTACGTAAGAATTTTTTATAAATAAGGGTAAGAAATTTTCAAAAATAGATAATCATCACATGATCATTTTACTCGATTTTAATTATCTTTCATTTCAAAAATATTCCGTCAATTGCCAGGGTAAAATGTTTGTTTTTTAACGGTTTTTTGCGGTGTCGGACGTCAATAGGTGAAACAAAGGTGTTTAGATTGCTGTTTTAGTATTGGCTAGCCATGCCCTTCCTTATCTGCTCGTAAACGAGGCCACAAGAGCCGCAGGTGTGGGGGTGGTCAGGGAGCAGAAGGCGGGAACATAGGGGCGTCTCGCAGAGCAATCATTTTGAGGGGGACATGACACCCTCGCCAACCAATCAGTGTCGGCTAGAGCTGCGTTGCGTAAGGCGGGTGGGGAGGGACGGGGGGGAGGGGCGAGTTCGCTCACCCTGCGGCTCACGCTGCACTGTTGCAAGACGTGTCGTTGTCACGCTTGGATGGTCACGTCGCAGCGTTGCCAAACGGCCAGACGGAATTAGAAGAAGCGCCACGCTTGAGGACAACCCTCCCTACTTTTCCTCATTTGCATTTTCATTTTTATTTTTCTCGACAAACCTTCCGTTTTCCAGCCAAAATAGGCAGAGGCTCACGTTAGAGCAATAAAACATTTTCGAAATATCACCCATCCCTGCATAGTTGAAATTGCTGTACTACTACCCCTTTCTCGTGGTCAGTAATAATCAATGATCTGAAAGGCGCAGAGTCTTAAGTTGGTGTGTTGTCATCGTGGCACACAACACGCAGGCAGGGCGGCAGGACCCTGGTCACCGAGTCCCGTGAGCTGCTCGCCGTTAGTCTCGCCGTGACGGGGACTTCCTCGCGGCCGTAACTCTCGCGTGTAATTGGTGGCGGTTGAAGGGTGCTGCTCGACGGTGTAACTGCTAGCTCCCCGGACGAACTGAAAAGTAAACTCATAGAGGGAAGATCAAGACGGTATTTTGTTTCTGAAAAAAAAAATGTTTGTTATTCATACTCTTTATTTCTTCCCTCGTTTCACTTTAGTTAAACGCTTCTCCTCTATCCGGGCGTTCTGCCACTGTCCCTCTTTTCTCCTTGGCGATGAAGTGGTTCGAAAGGGGTCCACAAACACCGACGTAAGCGGTGCGGGGGTAGTACACGTTTAGAAACGGCCGGTAGTTTCGCGCCAAAGGAAAAGAAAGCGACTGTACTGAATCATTTTGCACGGCCAGTGCCAGTGCCAGGCAGCGCAGCCCCAGGTGTCAGGCGCGCTCACGTCCATGCACTGCGCGCCCGAGTGCAAGCTTAAGCGGCGGGGCGTGGCGTGGCGCTGGTCGCGAAATCGCTACCCTCACACATCATTGCCGACCTCTGCGCACCCCTGACCGTGCCGTGCACGCCGCCCACGTAACCAAATCCCCCAGGTCGGCCCCCCAGGCCGGGCAGCATGGCGTATTCACGTCACCGCGGTGGTAGTCGACACTTTATTTCACCCCCCCTGGCTGGATTTACCCGTCGCGCGCGCGGGAAAAGGGGAGTAATCGCGCGTGTATGTGAGGTAGGGGGAGGGGTCGGGGATGATAGGATGGTGGAAAAGACGGCATGGCTGCCGGCAGGAAGTAAGCCATATGCCAAGACATGAAAGTAAATTGAGGGAGGATGTCTGCAGGACGCGGGGTGAGCTCACGGTCGCCTTTGGGCTCGGCGGGGGTGAGGAGGCAGGGGATGGGGGTTTGTCGCGCCTGGAGGCGGCCGCCGCGTACGGCTTTGCTCACGGGCCCCGGGGCGGGGTGCTGCGTCCGCCGCCGGCCGGTCTATATCGAGGGGACATACGTCCGCAAACGGCTTCGAGGATCCTGAAATAACGCCCCGGGTCGCGCCGGGCCGAGCCGTACCCGAGGGTCGCACCCGCGGGGTGTACCTAGCCCCATGTGCGCCAGCAGCGCGGCGGGCAGCAGCGCCAGCAGCATTACATGCTTGTGTGGCCCTTGCCTTGGCATCGCCCCGCCTGGCCCGGCACCACTGCGGTCCACTGCCGCCCGCAGCGGGCCAAAACCCGCCGCGGGGGCAGGGGAAAAATAGGGGAGGTGAGCGTCGTGAGGTGTTGGGGGCGATAAAGTGCGACTCCTTGTCAGGTGTCATTACCTCGGTAACAACTCGCGGTGCAGCCGTTTTCGACAGGCCCATAGCAGCACCCCTCCCATATTTCATTCAGTCCCTTCTTATTCTACCCCCCCTAAGCCCCCCAAAAAATAACTCTGAGAGGAACACACTCTCAATCTTCCTTTTCTCCTTCCACCGAGGCGCGCGACAGTTGATTGATCCGGGACAACTGCTGAGGTTACGCCGGGTGTACAACACCCCCGCCTCCGCGACCGAGTACTTCACTTGCGCTTCGTTAAAAATATTCCGCCGACGTCCGTCTGTCCGTCCGCGGCCCGCGCCCATTTTTCTTTCTCCCGAGCTGAGCCGAGCACCGGCGCGGTGCGGCTTTTGGCACACGCCGTGCTTGGCTTCGCGTTTTCAAAAAGCGAGCCCCTGATAATGGTCCCGACCGAGCTGGCGCGCCTTTGAGCGGCAATAGGCGAGGGCGAGAGGAGCAAACTGGGGAACTTCTCGGGATGAATTAGTCGGCGGATGAGGCCGTAACGCCGTAATGGCTTCACGGAGAGAGGATCCTTCCTCTCTGTACCTCGCGGGCTCCCGGTTGCGCCGACGACGGCACTGCCAAGCGGCGGCCGCCGCTGTCGCACACGATATGCTCACCCACTCCCGCTACTGCAACCCCCCGGCACGGCACGTTAGTGTGCTAATAATCCTCTCTCTAGAAACAGTATTTTAACTTAATGTGTTGTTTTGCCACCTCTTACATGGCGTGGGCTGCGTTGCTGTGGTTGTCTCCTTATACCACGCCGACGGGCGCGCGGAGGTGCGCGGGGCGCGGGGCGTGCTGCGAGTGCGTCCTCAGCCGGTCGGGCGCTTGAGCGGCGCCCGCACGCGCTGCGTAGGCAACCCAACCGGCACGCACCGCCCGGCCCGGCCCGCCACCTCGCGGCTCCGCGCGCACGCTCTCCCGGTCCATGACTTTGGACGGCCCTGTTCCAGCCCCGGAGCCCCGGGAGCCCGGGTCGCCGACGAGGACGCCCGCCCAGAACCCGGCGCTGCGGCTCGAGGACAGCCCGGCCTCCTCCAGGTCGTCGTCGTCGGCTGCGGCGGCGCCCAGGCAAGGGGGCCGCATCACGCCGCCGGCCACGACCATTCCCCGCTTCAGGAAGTACGCGGTGGAGGACTTCCAGTTCCTGAAGGTGCTCGGGAAGGGGAGCTTCGGAAAGGTGGGTATGGCGGCGCGTCGCCTCGTCCAGCCCCGGCCCCTAGCACCCCGTGCTCATCATCACGGTGTGCTTCTCTTTGCCGATTCAGGTGCTGCTGGCGCAGCTCGCCAACACCGAGTGCTACTACGCCGTCAAGTGCCTGAAGAAGGACGTGGTGCTCGAGGATGACGACGTGGAGTGCACGCTGATTGAGCGCAAGGTGCTCGCCCTGGGCACCAAGCACCCCTACCTGTGCCACCTGTTCTGCACGTTCCAGACCGAGGTGGGTATCAGCCCTAAGTCACTGCCACACCGTGAGGTGGCGTCAGTGAAACATATGTTCACCACGATTACCGACTTAATTTTTCACGGGGCGCGGCCGGGTCTGGCCACGGGTGGTGCCAGCCCCTCCTGCAAGGCTCGTCTGCCAGCTCGAGCTGCGCGAGCTGCGCGCGAGCGCGGCGGGAAACCAACCAATCACCCGAGAAATCCGGGGATTAGACAGGCAAACGTCTAAAAATATGCCGCAGTTTGCACCCTTGTTAACCTCCTTCTGCACCGCTCTGCCCGACTATGATCGATTTCGTTCTACCTGTTTACCCTGCGCTTCCGAGTAGTCGAAGATGGGGCGTTGCAGAGAGCGAGAGAGCGAGAGATGGGGAGGGGGAGAGGGGGGGAGGGGGGAGATCAGGCGCCGAAATAGAGGTGCGATGATGCAACGCCTAGCTAAAGACTCGGGGGATAAGACAGAAGCAGCAACGGGGAAGCAGGGACGCGGGCAGTTACTCCTGCGGGGTCAGTCGTTGAATAGTAAGATCAAGATCTTATGCTCCCTATTGTCGACGGGATTGAGTTTGAAATGCCTCTTTTAACCACGCGAATTGTACGGACTCAGACATGAGAATCGCGAATATTTGGAACTACAGCGTGGATGATCTGCACCGTTTTTTCTTTTTTTTGTTTTGGTGTACTGTATCGCATTTAGGTGTGCGACGTGAGGCGTGACCGCCCACACGCCTGAATCCAGTACAGTATAGCCAGAAAAAGAGGACGGCGCTGCTGATCACCCACTCTCTCTGTACCTGTGGAGTTTCCGTTTCTGTTTTAGCGGAAACCCTCTATAGTTGAATAGGAAAAGAGAGAGGGTTGTTCAAGTGGGGGACGGTGGCTTGTCGATTGGAGCGGAAGGGCCGAGTTGAACCGCTGCCATTCTGCCGGGTACACTACTTGTAGAGGGGGAGAGGAGGGGGTGAGGCGTGCCACGTGCACATCGGCACTCTCATCACACTCTGTTGCGGCACTCGCCACGGCCTCTCTCGGAATCTGTGCTCTGCGCAGAGTGTCATCAAACCACCCGTCTCCTGAATGTCATGGCTATAGCGCTGAACTGACCGATCCTTGCTCACGGGGTCACTGCGGCGGCGGCGGTCCCAGCCGCGGCCAGCCCACATCCGGACCGGATCGCGCTCCAGTCCGGAAGTAGTAGTGTACTTCCCTGCCCCAATGACGTGGTTATATGGGCCGGACACGCTGCCAGGAGTGGACACTCTCGAAACGAGACGATAACGTTCCACGCGACGGATCCATTTTGTTATTCAGTCGATCGTAAAAGCTGACCGGCTAGTTGGGCTGCATCCGCCAAAAGACGCACGCTCTCAGAATCCTATCGCCATCGCACTGCTGCCTCTCGCCCTGTACCAAAGATGAGTGAGGGAGGGGGGAGAGGGCGGGTAGTATACATTTCGTGTGCGGCACCGGCTGACTCGCGAGCTAATGGACCATCCGCCTGCCTGCCAAACGCGTCGGGGTGGGGGGCGGGACGGGGGCGGAGCGGGGGAATGCCCGCGGGAGGAGCGCGGGGCGTGAGTGAAGGGGGGCGAGCAGGGCAAGGGTCGGTCCCTCCCCGTGGGGTGGCGGGTGGCGCATCGGGACGCGCTGCCAAGCCCGGTTCACCTTAGGTGGGCAGGGGTCGACAAATAACGACAAAGAAATGGGTTACCGGGGTAAATAAAGATCGACCTTTTTCAATTTCATTCCCCCTTCCCCTCCCCCTTTTCCTCCAATCAGGGCTGTCTTTCTAAAGTAAACTTCTCTTTCGTGCGCAGTCGCACCTGTTTTTCGTGATGGAGTACCTGAACGGTGGCGACCTCATGTTCCACATCCAGCAGAGCGGCCGCTTCGACGAGAGGCGCGCGTGCTTCTACGCGGCCGAGATCGTGTCCGGCTTGCGCTTCCTGCACAAGAAGGGCATCGTGTACAGGTGAGGAAATGGCGAGGACCCAGGTACCAAAAAACGAGCAAACTGCTGAAACTAAACTGAATTCCATGTCCCGTCTTAAACGCGTATTTCTGGCCCGTTCACGCGCATTTTCGGCACATGCGCGCATTTTAGAGGCGGTTTAGACGTGACGCAGTTTTAATGCAGTTCTCGTAGCTGGGTATGTCACGAAGAAACTGCAGCACCTGAGAAATGGATCATCCACTAAAATGAAACCCGCACCGTTTAACTTTCTTTTGTTTTTCCGGACCAGACGTTAAAAAAGTCGAATGTTATTTGATTCAAACTTCTATGACAGGGTGTGTGATCTACATTTTGTGGTTATACTGTACCGGGTTCAGTCATGTAGGTGTGGGTCGCTCGCCGTGTTGCCCGTTCGCCTAAATCCGGTACAGAATGACCAGGGAAAAAAATAGCGCAGAACACTCACCCTGAGTAAATTGCAGCAGGTGATGACTACCCAAAGGACGTTCAGCCATGATCTGCCAGCTGCTGGCAGCGATCTGCGGACGCTCTCCCTTGCTCTCCCTGTAGATTTGTCGCCCGTGGGGAGTGCGGCGCCAGTGCGCCTAGTGGGTAGGCAGCCCAACGTTCGCTGCTGCTGCGAGAGAGGCCCGCCGCCAGCGCTAGCCGCTCCCCCTCCTAGCACCCTCATACACACGCGAACAGTCTGGTGACGCACGCCCTTCCCGTGTCTTGTCGCAGAGATCTCAAGCTGGACAACATCCTGCTGGACTTTGACGGCCACGTTAGGATCGCCGACTTCGGCATGTGCAAGCTGCAGATCTACCTGGACCGGACGGCCGACACCTTCTGCGGCACCCCGGACTACATGGCTCCTGAGGTGAGTGTCGCAGCCTCACCCGTACCGACACCGACACCGACACGCGAGGCTTCTCACCTACTGAAAAGTGTGCCATCAGCATCAGCACCCGCAATGGGTACTTCATACTGAAAAACAACAACAAAAACAGTGTACACCTTCTTTAAAAAAAACAAAAAAACTCAGAAAACAATTAAGAAAAAATCACTAACAATCAAGGAAAAATCGATAAAAAGTAAAAAACAAATTCACAATGAAGTATACAAATTCATAAAAAATCAGAAATTAAATAAGAAAAACGGAGGAATCGGTGTACGCTTATTGAGTTTAAAGTTTAAAAAGAAGTACCTTTCCTTCTTGCTGCAGATCATCAAGGGCCAAAAGTACAACCAGTGCGTGGACTGGTGGTCGTTCGGCGTCCTGCTCTACGAGATGCTCATCGGCCAGTCACCCTTCTCCGGCCTGGACGAGGAGGACCTCTTCTGGTCCATCTGCAACGAGCAGGCCCACTACCCCCGCTTCTTGTCCGTCGAGGCACGGGACATCCTCGTGCTGGTGAGAGGGCGGCACTGCATTTCTGTTGAGCAGGAGAGAGAGAGAGACGATGTCGTGCACGTGGACATTGCTATCGCTATCAAAACGTCAAAATAATCATGACAATGTGCCCGGGTGGATTATACCAAAAGCAAGTCAATGACTTATTTTTATTGGTCTTGAAGTCGTGTTTCACTTCACTTGAGCGAGAGGGACTGCACCATGACCCCCTTGTTGCAGCTGCTGGAGAAGGACCAGACCAAGCGGCTGGGCACTCCTGAGTGCACGGCTGGTGACGTGTGCCACCAGCCCTTCTTCCGGTCCATCGACTGGGTGTCCCTGGAGAGGCGCCAGCTGGAGGCCCCGTTCAAACCAAGGCTGGTGAGTCTGCTGCACCGCGTCCGCTGCTCTTGTTTCCGTTTCCTCAAATCATAAAAAACAAGCCGTGACGACCACACTCTGTGTTTTTAGCAACATCCCCTGGACGTCCAATACTTCGACCGCACCTTCACCAACGAGCGCGCCCAGCTCACGCCCATCGACGAGGCCATCCTGCACTCCATGGACCAGACCCAGTTCCAGGGCTTCAGCTACACCAACCCCAACGCCACGGACTAAAGGCCGCGGACTCTCTCATATCCTGCACCCTGTAGACCAGACCCACGGCCTCCGCAGGCCGCGACCCCGCCGAGCACCCGGCCCTGCGCCCACACGACGCACGCTCATGGACTGATTGGAAATCGTCCCGTGAGGGCCCTCGGCGGGGCATCGCGGTGCCGATCGGGCCGACGAGTCGTCAAGCACTCCACGCTGCCCCCGGCTCCCCGCCCGTCCCGCGCTGACCCGGGGGAGCAATACCGGTCATTTGTGTCTCCTTATCAAAAAGAATTTTGCGAAGAAATCTTTCAATCGATGAACTACTAGGTTTCCTCATTTCGATTCTTTGACCGATATACCGGTGAACGTTTTCTTTATGTATGTAAGTGCTCTCTTTACTCAAGTACTGTTAATGTTAGAATATTTAAGAATTCACGTTGTTTCTAAGTGGCCACTCTGGCAGTCGATTTGTGAATTTTCCTGTGAGTGTTGCGGGTTGAGAATGAAAGGAAAGTGAAGATAGTCATTTAGAGTCAAAGGTTGTACAAAGTGTAAATTTTGCGTAACGTGTTGTTTGAAAGTGGTGAGTTGTGTAAATATGAATCTGTGTGTAATTGAACTTTTGCAAGATTCTCTGACAAGGTAGTTGTTGTTAACATTTGTTAGAATTTATTTATTTTCACCAATAACCTGAGATCGCTTGCGAATTTAAACGGTACCATAATCTTCAATATATTTTTTTCTTGAGCTACACAAGATTGTGTGTAAACGTTGACCTTGTTCTCATAATTGATTGATTGCTCGCTATGACGGTGATAAGATATGGTAGCTCAGCACCTAAATTTCACCCTAAGTTCTACAGTGCTGACTTTCACACATGTTCTCCTGCGTCAGAATGACGCAGAATTGGCGTTATTTTGCATGTATTTTTGTTTAGGATTACTAGCCGCCTAATATAGTATTGCGTTGTTCGATCATGAACAATGCCCTTTTCCCGTACATAGACATTGTCATTACCACCCCAGCTCTCATTTGAATCCCTTTACCTCGTTACACCTCCCTCTCGGTCTCGGCCGTGTTTGTTGTTCGTCCTCGACCCAGGAGGATGTTTCTCACCCACCGCGGCACTTCTTATCCTTCGATCTTCATATTAGTGATAGGCGAGTCAACTAGGACGCGTATATACATTTGTACTGTACAATTGAAAAATATTTATTAAAGATAGAAAAAGCCTACCAACCCGAATTTTTATTTGAAGCTAATTTGTCGCTACCGTGCGGCGTCCTCTCTCTCCTCTCGGCCCCCGCTCTGGTCCGCGGTGCAAGCATAATGCGGTAACCCAGGGCGCCCTCGGTAACTCCCCGCTCCTCCGGGTGCCACACCCACCCCGCCCCACCGCGCCCCACCGCGCCCAAACCCACCTCACCCCGCCGCACCGCGCCCCACCACAGGGCCGGGCCCGGCCGCCCGGACCAGCCCGGCTCGGCGGGGCTCAACTCCACGTTGTTCCGCCAGTCGCATGGCAGACGCGTCCGCGAACGGGGAGCGCCGGAACGAAACGAAACGGAACGTAGCGGGAGTGAACGCGAGTGAGAAAGCGAGTGAGCGAGAGAGTGAGTGTGAGTGAGAGAGAGAGAGAGAGTGTGTGCACCTGCCGACCGGTCGGGCAGACTGAGCGACTCTCGATAACGGCGCTGTTGCAGACAAGGTACACCCATTTCTTACATCGGAATCGGCTGCTTCAAAGTGGTGAAAAGGGAAACACAGGCGACGGCGACGCCCGCGACGGGGAGGACGGTGTGTGGCGAAAGGTGCAACGCAGCCCCGTGGCGCGGCGGGGCCCCGGCCGGGTGCGCGGGACGCGGGCAGAGACACGGGGGACTTGAGGTGGGCGTGGCGTGGGACATGTACCGTTCGTCTTGATTCCACCAAATGCGTCCAGAGCCGGGCCGGGCGACCTACGCCCGTCGTAAACGACGGGCAGGAGTGAGATGGAGCTATATGGTGCCGAGGACCATAATATAGACCTGGTAGCTTTTACTTGACAACTTCTACCACTAGATGAAGGCATGGTCCGACTGGAGCACCTCCCTTCTCTGTCAGTTTCGGACGCAATCGGGGGCCTCTAGGCCCACCCGGCTCTAGGATCTGATCTGCATCGGGCGCGCCGCGGCTGAACCGGCCCGGAGATCGCCATATGACCGCAGCAGTGCGATCAGCACAAAACACACTGCCCCACCACACTCTGGACCGGCATTGCGCCGAGGCGGCGTTTTAGACGGCGAGGCTACGAGACGCTGTCTGGAGGGGCATTCTGGAGCTCCCTGAGAGCGTTCCTCCACACCCTCCTCCTCACACTGTGTTGACCGTTATACAAGGTCGTTCCTGCCAAGGGGTGGATAACTCCCCTGCCAAGTGTACACCCCTAATTCTGCCCAATTCAAACTAATTCAGACCAATTCAATTTAATTCAAACAAATTCAAAACTAATTTAACTAATTCAGTCCAATTCAAGACAATGTTCAGTCAATTCAAGTCAATTCAAGCCAATTCACGCTAATTCAGTAACATAAAATCGCAATAATTCAAACCAATTCAAAACCAATTCCACCAATTCAGTCCAATTCAAATTCAATTCAAACCAATTCAAGCTAATTCAAATTCAATTCTTGAAATTTGTACACCCAATTCAAGAGTTATCCACCCCTCGGTTCCTGCCGTCTGAAGATTCAGGAGAGCGTTCAAGAGGGGCTCTCATATACCTGCCCCATGATTGCAAACAAGGACGGAGCTATACGGGAGGTATAGGAGAGTCCCTTTCGAACGCTCTTTTGAATCAGACGACTGGCAGTTCCCGAACACTCCTCCT
>NW_026267272.1:79647-83435 GCF_000697945.3 Frankliniella occidentalis | reverse complement strand
CACCCCTCGCCCCGCCCCGCCGCACATTGCACATTCACACTCACGGCCCTTTCTCTGCTTGCAGCTCACCCGCCGCCAGCCCGACGCCCGTGGTGAACCCCGCCAGCCCTTCACCCCTCGGGCTCACCGGGAATGCGAGGAGGGGCGCGCGCAGAGGAACACCCCGAGGCGTCCCCAGGGGGTGTTCCCGGGCGTGGTGGGGCCGGGCGGGCAAGGCCCTCCTGCAGCTCCTGGGCGCGCGCGACCACCGCCACCAGCATCGCCACCAGCACCAGCACCACCATGAGCGCGACGCTATGAGGCCGGGGCCGTAGGCCGGGGCCTTAGGCCGGGGCCATGGCTCGGAGCGCGCTCCTCCCGTGCCTCCTGCTCTGCATCACCGCGGGTGAGTCCTGGTCGACGGCAGCCGAGCCGAGCGGTCAACGACGAGGTCGACGCACACGTGGAAAACGGCGTCACCTCACCAGTGCCTGGCTTTAACCTAGAAATCAGGAACGACGACGATGACAAGAACAAAAGCATACCCTATACGCTCATTTCCAATGTGACCCTAAAGTTAAATTGAAATGACACGGTGGCACGAGAGAGGGGAGAGAAAAGAACTGCCTCATCGCCGTTCAGCCTGCTCATTTGCGCCGCCGTCATGCACTACATACGGGCCGGGTGTGTATCCGGCCGGCTGGTACTGCACCGCCGGCCTGCGGCCCGGAGCGCACCTGCCGCCGGCCGGTCGGCCGCTGGAAATCGCAGCCATCCGCTATCTCGGCGAATTATCATGATATCGTCAAGCGCCGACAGTCACTTTTTTCTCGCGCTCGCTGTAAACATTTTTTTTTTGATACCGCGACTCTGAAAAGGAAACAGCGGTTATGTCGCTGTGGGAAGCAGCCAACTGACGCTGATTAAGCGTTGACTGTACCGGATTTACGCGTGCGGGCGATTTGCCTATTCGCTCTCGGTGGCCGGGAGACGGTCGGGCAAATCTGCTCGCATGCGTGCGTGCGGCAACTAGAAAAAAGCTTATCGCTCTAGCCACCACCGTATGGTTAATTCACGGAGCACCATAAAATATGGTTGATGCAACATTATTATCGTGGTTGTGAGAACCAAAAATATAGTTTCTATTACGTTGTCATTGTTGTCTCAACCATTTTTTTATGGTGCTCCCTGAGCCAACCATAGGATGGTTGGCATTGCTAATAATTTCTCTGGGTATGGGGACACGTTGCAGTCTGACGACCAATGCGCAATAGTACGCGAGCGCGCGATTTATCCACTATGCGTGCCTGGTGCCTTTACCAGGAGTATTTTATATTTATTCTTTAAAGAATTCTTTTAAACTTAACCGATGCGCTTATCCACCTGTCGTATTCTTTTTTTTTCTTTTTCCCAAGATGCTTTGTTGCCGTTTTCTTTAAAGCGGTGGCCATACGTATACTCATTAACCTTTGAAGTAGTATCCGGGCTGCTCTCTCATATCTAGAGCGACCCCCCCCCCCTCCTTTTCTCCTTGTCTCATATTAAGTGTACCGTTGGCCGTGGTATCGTCGCGAGCGCCGTATCCGCGGCGGATACGAGCACATCGCCTGATGTCTCCGTGCCGGTGCCCTATCGTATCCTATCCTGCCGGGCCCTCCAACGGCGTCCTCTCCTCGCCTGACTGATGGGTCTGTTCGCTGTCACCCGCTATCCTATCGTGTAACGACGTAGCCCCTCCTCCCCCCTCCCCCCGCGTGCGTCGGACGTCTCCCAGCATTAAGAAGTACAGCATGATTCTTGCAGTTAAGACTGCCAAACATTTTGTGCCGCACCTTAAACAAGTTAATTATATAGTGCATTTAGTTAAACAGCGCCCTACCGTACTTGTAACTCGTTCATTTGCCAGCTGGGCATTTCAAAGTCTTGTGACGGGTTGCACCAGGTGGCTGATTTACCTCGCTCACTTCTGTAGTTATTCTGTGGGCGAGTAGGTGACCCGCCAGCACTCGGGCGTGCGGTACAGCATAACTACAGAAGTGAGCGGGGCTAATCAGCCACCCGGTATCTACCTGCCCCACAACGCGTGCGACATAATATATGTGTGAGGGGGGGGGGGGGCGGGGGGCAGGGCAGGACAACGTCGTCTAATAACGTAAACACACCCGCCATCCCGTTCAAAACGCAGATTTAGCGCGAAACCCACCGGTCCCCACATCGACGCCACATGCCTTAAACTAAAGAGGGGTTAGAATATTTCGTTCAAGCAGCTGATGCACGTATTTTGTCAGTCGTTCTGCAACCTTTTGGAAAAAGTGTGTGTGTGGGGGGGATGGGGAGAAGAAACGATAGGGGGCCGAGGTGGGGAGGAGGCGGTGGTGGCGGCGTCCGCGACCTGGCTCTCAGCAGACTGCTTGGCGGTGCCGGCCGGTGCCGGCCGGTGCCCCCCGGTGGTCCTCCCTCGGCCCGGGGCACAGACTGTGTTAACTATCTGGGAGTAACGGTCCTCCCTCCGGCAGGGCGGCCCGGCCCCGGCGGGATTAACAGCCGGGGTGTGCATTAATCACGAAACAAGGCTGCGGCTCCACGAGCTGCGCGCCGCACACGAGGCCCGCCCCGCCATCGCGATGAGCGTCCTGAGAATATAATAAAAATGCAAAGAAGAAGACTCCCCGCCCGCCGCCCCGCGGCCGCGACCTAGTGCCCCCCGGCCTGGCCTGGCCCCGCCCGGCGGGCTGGGTGCGGGTTCTTGTGAACAGCAGCGTGTAGTAAGCGTGAACGCGGTGACGAGAACGTGAACGCAAGCTTGATATACCGCCCGTCCCATCGCTCGCGGTCGGTCGTTCACTACGTCCACAGGAATGACGTCCAACAAAATCACACCTTGATATGAAACACGTCCATTATTGTAGCTTAAATCATTTGGAGGTAAACGCATTAACGTGTGCGTTTGTCCACGTCAATAACACCTGGGACGTTCTTCGAAGTCATGTGTGAAGCCTTTTAAAAACTATGCGCTATGAGGAGGAACAGCAGGCCACGGTCACGGTACGGTATCTTTGAAGAGTGAACGCCAATTTTCAGGGGTTCTTACTCGATGAAAAGTATGGATTTGAGGCCTGGGCGTCCACTAGCTAACGGCTCTCTTCGATCACCCCGCGTTCTCAAAAAACATCCCTCCTGGAGACCTAAACGCCGGTGAGCACCGATCGACGACGTTCTGGCCCCGGCAAATGCATCTTCCGGTCGGCTCTCGGCTCTCCCTTGCTCATCCACCCCGCCAAACGATAGCTTGTCGGAGTCGCAAAGGGTCCCGCTCGGAAGGTCGGGGGCCGCCTCGGGCCGCCCCCCAGCCCCAAACCCCGGCCCCGGCCCCACTTTTAACTGCCCGGGCTGTGCCGGTCACGAACACTCCCGCTGGTCCTGGCTCGCTCTCGGACTTCTTTGCGCTCCATGAAGCCGCGTTTTGTGTGACCGCCATCCTCTCTCCTTATCCGCGCTCCGTCACGTACCGACGTAAAGGTACATTCAGCCAGCCAGCGACTAATGAAGGGCAGAGAGGAAGAGGGAGGGGGACAGAGAGAGAGAGAGAGAGAGAGAGAGACGTGTCCTGTCGCACGCCGTTTGGAGAGACGCGCTCGCGTATCTAGATGGTGGAATAATCATTTCATCAACATGCATATACCAACAAGCTTGAGCTGCTAGCTCAATTAATGGATCCACGACGTCGTATCCACACCGCGAACAACTTGTGAAATTCGCCGACTCGTTCCGTCGACCGAATTGGGGCAAGGCTAAAGGCAACAGCTTCT
>NW_026267272.1:71030-79548 GCF_000697945.3 Frankliniella occidentalis | reverse complement strand
GTGTGTGTGTGTTTGCGCGACTGGTTTGCATGAATAAGGGTCGAGCCGGGGACGAGCCGGGACAGCAAAGAGCAGTGCACAAGGCCTCGGCCGCCGGGTTGCGCACTGGGGGGCTGTGCCCAAACTTGTGTGCCCGGTGCCCCTCTCCCCCTACCCTCTCTCTCTCTCTCTCTCTCTGTCGACCAGCGCGGCCCCCGCTCCGCGCCGCCCTGCGCCGTGCGTCTCCCGCCAGTCTCGTCTCGAGGTCTCCATCTCCTCTCGTGAGGCGAACAGGACGCATCGGACGTGCATCCCTGCAGGCCCTGCAATCGCGTGGCGTGGCGTGGCGTGGCGTGGCGTGGCGTGGCGTGGCGTGGCGTGGCGTGGCGTGGCGTGGAGCCGTGAGAAGCAGGTCATCCGCTGGCGCATCACCACCGCACCGTCCAGGTGGTCACACGGACGCGGTGCGTTTAGTATTTCACGCGCGAAATAAAGTAACACGGCAGCGATAATTTTACGGCGAAATTTCCGTCGAAAAAAATGAAAAAAAAAAAATGGAGGAAAAAGAAGAGAACGGTTCACGCAGTCTGCTTGGATGTTGAGCACGGCCGTTTGGAAAGTAGCGCGCCTTGTGCTGCTGGGCTCTGATTGGGCGGGCGTGTCCGCTGGAGCGAGCGGGCCGTACTGGAGAATGGCTAATCGGTCGGATGCTACTGCTGCAGCCGCTGGAGGCTCCAGGTGGCGTGGCGTGGCGTGGCGAGGCGTGGCGTGGCGGGTGGGGCGGGGCGGATCTGGAGCGAGAGGCCTAGCCGTGCTGCAGACGAGCCCAGCGAGCGGGACGGACACGGCCCGGGGTCCATGGCGCCCGCGGGAGGAGATCGTCTCCAGGAGGCGGGGCTCCAGGAGAGGAGGCTCCTGGAGTGTGTGGCGGCGGGGCCCTTCTCAGCGGTGCCTATACCATTCGGATCAGATTATCACACGCACGCATTGCCCGCGGGGTGACCATAGATTCGGTCAGTATAAGTCCTCGTATACCCTGTGCGAATGCAAACACATCTTTTTGTTTTGTTTAAAAGAACTACTACCTCGAACGTCCCTACAAACGAGGGGCGCGTTTGTCAGCACTAGCGGGCCTTGTCTACCTGTTGCTAGTCGTATTAAAACTGATGAAAGTCCCCCCTCTTCGCGTCGCTAGCCGGGGTCCCCGCCGGGGCCGGGCCGCGCAGCTGGTGGTCGCCGGTCGTCGGCCGGGCGCTGCGGGTCGGTTAACCCCATTGACCGCGGTGCCCGCCCGGCCCGGCCCCGGCGCCGCGCGGTCCGGTCCGCGACATGGACATGACCTGGCGCAACCATTTTCACCCGTTTTCACTGCACTCAGAAAGGCGCGGCCGATTCGGCGCCGCGGCGTCGGAGGCCGCAGGATATGGCCTTTGTCAGAGCAGCGGCGGCCGCGGCTTGAATGCCCCGCGGGGCTGGCTCGGCGGCGGCCGCGGCGGCGGAGCGGGGCCCGTCCATAGCGGCCGGGCAGGACGGCCGGAGCGCGCGGAGCGGCGGCCGGGCGTGACCGAGTTCAGGGGAGGAGTTCAGGATTAAATGGCCTCATCGGCACGCTTTGGGCCACGCCTCGCCGCGCGCCGCCGCCGCCGGGACGAGCAGCAGCAGCAGCCTTCTCCGCCGAGAAGTGGACCTCGATGACTCGGCCAGTTTGGCCAGCCTCGTTGTCTACATGACCACAAAACACGTCACGATCGGGAGCTTTATTAGCCGGAGCCGCGCGCCACTGACCTCGTGACGGGCCGCCTGGCGGGTAGGCCGCGCCGCCGAGCAGCCCTGCAGCGGCGGGCTGAGGTTGCCTACCGCGCAGGCGTCCCGGCCCGCGAGCGCGGAACAGAGAGAAACCTTTCATTCCTACATCTCCTATACTAATCGCGCCCACCGATCTCGGGTATTTCATTTTTACGGGGACTGCACATTGTAATATTTTCTGCCAGATAGTAAGATAGTCTCTGGATTCTCCAATCTTATACACATGATGCATCGATGCATCGTCTGCATTTTGTGGTATCGCCTTGCGGGACCGCGCCGTGGCTGCGCCGTGACTGCGCCGCGGCTCCGCGCCTCTCCCGTTATGTTATAGTCCCCTTGGCGCCGGCAGCAGGACCCCCCCCCCCCATTTCCCCTCGCCCCTAACCTTGCTTTTGACAGCACGTCCCGTTCGGCCGCGGAGGGGGCCAACTCGCGGGATGAGCTGCAGTCCGCGGGACAGGACACGCCGACATCTGCTGCCCGCCGCCGCCGTCCCGCGCCAGCTGTCCCGCGCCGGGAATCTCTTCTTCTTGCTGTCCCCCGGCCGGCGGCCTCGGCCCCTCTGTCCCGGTTACCCCCGACGAGGAGCAGGAGGAGGACGGACAGCCGGAGACGGAAGGTGGTCGTGGTCAGCGAGGGACAGCGGGCGACAGCCCGCGGGAGTCCAAGAATCGCACGGCGGGGACGTGAAAAGGGAGGGGGGGTCGATTCCGCACACTCCGGTCGACATTTCCCGCGTCCCGCGGGTCGACGCGATCTCGGTATACCGACTTTAGGCCGATGTGTCCGGCAGCCGGGTCGGCCCGACCTCCCGACCTCGTGGAGCGGCGCGTGGTCACCCCAGGTCGGGTCGGGCCGGACGCGCGGGGGGCCGGCGGCCCTCCTCGCCGCTCTCACACGTATTGCTCCGCAAGAACACGAAGCTCGCCGAGTCGAGGGCAGCCAGCGGAAGCGTGAGAACTCACACCGACTGTAATAACACACGACCGGGCCCAAAAGTGTGCGTATCTAGGACATCGCCGTGTGTGTGTGTGTGTCTGACGGGCGGAAGGTAAGCTCCTCGCCTCACAGCCCCGGGGGCGGGCCAGCTCCAGCCTGCCTCTGCCTCTGCCGCCCGGCCTGGTCCCCATTCCGCTCCAGACTCCATCCACAATGGCTTGGGGCGTGGCGTGCCGCTCGGAGCGCCGCTCGGCGTGCCAATCCCAGCATCTCTGTACGCAAGCGTCGCGCACTCAGCCGTCGTCGTCGCCGTCCTCATCTTGGTCACGTACGACTCTATTCGTCGTCGTCGTCGTGCCGCGGACGTGCCGGGCGGGGCCGCGGGGCATAGAGCGCGCAGGGTGTCATTACTGCCAGCCCCCGCGAGCAGAGAGAGGAAGAGAGGAAGGGGCACGCGGAAATTCGGTCTATCTCTGCCCGGCGAATGTAGAGTGCTCGCAGACCCCGGCGCAGACCCCTGTGAAGTTAGGTGATGAGGCAAGCGACACAAATGCAGGTGATTTCCGGTTTAAAAAAAACAACAACAAACAACAACCAAAATAAGTTGCACAATTTCGGGTGTGTCAGCAGAAGGTTTCTTGACGCCATTCTTTGTTTATTTAAAAATAACAAAAACGTCGAGCCGTCTTTGTACAATTTGTCAGCGGCATGTATAGAAGGACGGGGCCAAAGCGCCCCGGGTCGGCGGCGGTATATGCAGTTAGTAGTGACTCGCCATTTAGGCGGCGCGAGAGTTTTGGGGGAGTGAGCGAGTGTGTGTTTGTGTGTGTGTGTGTGTGTGTGTGTGTGTGTTTGCGCGACTGGTTTGCATGAATAAGGGTCGAGCCGGGGACGAGCCGGGACAGCAAAGAGCAGTGCACAAGGCCTCGGCCGCCCGGGTTGCGCACTGGGGGGTTGTGCCCAAACCGTGTGACTTTACGGGGGATGGGTGGGCGGTCCAAATATCATGGGGGCCCTAAAAAGGATCAGGACGGTCATTGGAGTCCACAGCGACCCTACTTCAGTCTCGCGAGAGTCGCGTATCTTTGTTTTGTTCAGTATACCTCAGGTTGGTCTCCTCTAAAGTCACGTGGGTTTAGGCACGCCTACCGATGGAGTAGTCGGCCTGACCAAAGAGACTCCCACTCCGTAGTACTGGGCGGCCGTCACCGCGCGGCGCACTCCACAAACACGTTGCACTGGCTACACCCGCCCCGAGTGCGCGCCGGGCGAGGCACTCCAGCATCTGGGCCAGGGTTGCATGGACCAGGACCTCGTTCTTTAACCACAGACAACTGTGGACTGCTTAATTTGGAGAATTTTCATTTGCTCTGCTGAGCAGGTTCACAGTTGAAGACCGCCGCGGTATCCAAATAGCCACGCGCATTATGTTAATCAAGCATCACGCAATAATGAAAAAAAAAAAAAATGATTGCGATTCTTATGGTAATTTTTGTCGACCGCGACAGTAGTTTTAAGTCGCATTAGTACTCAGCCCACCGGGCGGCGCGGTGCACCGTGACGCAACCCGTCCAGCTGTGTACCCTCCACCGCTCGCATAGGTCAGGCGAGTGGTGCGAACGTGGTGCGCGTGCGTGTGTGTGTGTGTGTGTGTGTGTGTGTGTGTGTGTGTGTGTGTCGCGTAGTCGCGTAGCGAGTGGCGTGGACTGGTGAAAGCCACCGTTGGTTCTCGGATGATACCCTGCCATGTCGTGACGGCGAGCGGTGAGCGGCGAGCGGCGCTGGCGCCGGCCTGCGCGCGGGAAGGGGCAGAGAAGGGGTGGTGAGTTGAGGGGCCGCGGACCCTTCAATACCTTTTAAATCAAAATATCAATATTTCTGTAGCGAATCGATCAAAATGTTTTGTCATCATTTTTATGTGAGTTTGGGAGTTGACGCTCTCAGGGTTGTACGCTCCCAATAACCGAACAGAGGTCACATACTTTAAATCGGCTATACTACGGCAGTGATCTTCTTACTTGGTGAGCCGCGAGGTCGCACCGCCCCCCTGCACACTGATAAATTAAAATGTGCAACTAACTGGCGCTCTGGACTGCTCATCAACACTATGCTGCAATGTTGCACAAGACACTTTTAAGTTTTTGACTGGATATTTTAATACTTAAGTGTTCATCAGTAAATTTGAACACTTGTTTAAGCTGCATGGCAAACCCTGAAGTTGAACACTTCGTGAGTGTTCAACTTTTCTCTTAAACACTTTATGGTATTCAAATACCCAGTCAAACACTTACAATTGTGCAACATATAGAGTTGAGCACTTGCATGTGCTCGCCGGTTGCACTTTTCACAGTGAAGTGCTGCCGCGCTCTATTCTTCCTCCCTCCGCTGCCCGGCTCTCCGCCCTTCTCGCTGCGCAGGCTGCGGCTGCGTTTCGGCTTCCGTTTGCGTGGCGAGCCGCGTCGCATCGCATACGTTTTGTCTTCCGCGCACATCCTGGTCGGCGGGGCGGTGGGTGGGGGGATCCAGACCCGCCGGCCAGGTGGTGGTGGGGCCATTGTCTTTCCGGAATCGCGCAAAAACGAAGAAAAAAAAATAATATCCTGCAGCTGCGACGAGCCGCACGCTGTCACCCCTCCCCCCCTCTCCCCTCCTCTTCCCCCGCGAGCGCCGCTTCTCTCTCTCTCTCCCTCCGCCCCTCCAATTAGAGAGCACTTCCGCACGCCGGCGTCGTCATACTTGACACACATGACACCACCGCGTCTGCTCGTCTCTTGCCTCTTGTTGTCCTCCGGCGCGACTCGCTCCTCCCCTCGCGGCGGGCTCTTTCTCTCTCTCTGTCTCCCTGTCTGTCTCTATCTCTGTCTCTTTACTCGCCAGTCGCCAGCGTGCCTCGTGCGTTTCCGTCAGCACGCATGCGTTAGCCGTCGACGAGATGCAAGAGACGACAAAAAAAGGGGGTCGAAAGAAACAGCGGGCTGATGGGGCAGGTAGATGGTAGAAGCGCTTCACTACTCTAAAGACCATAAAGTATTTCCGTGAGTTTGCGGCGCTGCGTTTTTGGAGATGTAGCGTGCAAGGACGCAGTTTTGTCTCTATATTCAAAACAACCTTTACGGCGTTGTAGAGTCACATACTGCAGCGGTATTCGACAGGCTTCTTTTTATTAAACTATTTGTTTTGCGTCAGCAAGGCAGGCCGGAAGGATGGCGTTTCGGCCGTTGCCCGCGGTGGATGCACTGTGTTTGTCTCGCCATCACAAGGCCTGCTCGTTCCATCGGATCTGAATCTGGTGCAAAACGAAGCTGCAGCTGGGCAGCCTCGTTAAACCGTGCGAAGGTCCGATCCGAGGCCGCAGAGGGAGGCTCGAGACTCAGGACCGGCACGCACGGAGCCGTAGGAGGAGGTTGGGGTTGCCGCGCTGCCCATCGTCGCCCCCTCCGTCTGTCGAGTAACCTTAGCGCTCTGAACACAGGAGCAACGCGATAGCACCAGGAAGTAGGTGAGCATATCCTGCTGCTTAGCATAGTGACGCCCAGAGACCAAGGCGTCGCGCGTCCCCGCTCTCCATCCGCGCCTCTTTTTGTATTCGGCGCGGTAATAATGGTCCTGAGTGATCCGGTATGTCATCGCCTGACCCGCTCGCCTTGGTGCTGCCCCGCCCCGCCCCGCCCCGCCCCGCCCCGCCCCGCCGCTCCTGGTCCAGAGCGCCGGGCCGGGTCGGGTCGGGCCCCGACCTGCACCAACCTCTGCGGCGTTGAGACACCGGCCGGCGGACGAACGCTGCGCAGTGCGGAGCAGCGTCTGCGGGCACTGCCCATTGGCATCATCATGATGTCTGCAGTGTCGGTTTAGCGTCCTCGTGTCGAAATAATAAAGTGCAGCAGATTGATGTATGATCGCGATACCAAAATAAGGGAGTCACTGACTTAATTTTTGACATCATTTCGCACTGTGCCAACTGGGCTCTCTGTCTTCACTCTCCATCGACTGGTTATCGTACTGAAAGTTATAAGTTAGATACAAGATGCCTTGCCCTGCCACATTATGCTCTATAAAAATATATAAAACCGTCCGTTCCGAGAGGTGGGCGGCGCCGGCTCGCAAAAGATGCAGATTTGAACCCAATATAATTAATGAGTTTACTCTGCGGGTTTTCTCCCTGTCCCGAGCTGAGCTGAGCTGAGCAGGCAGTGAAAGCTAAGTGTGAGTAGTTAGTCGGACCGTCTTGTCGATCAGTCAATGAGATCAGCGCGCGGCGCGCGGGGCAGTCAGTGTGTCGCGAGACAAGGCATCAGGACTTTGTATCGCTGGCTGCCGCCGCCTCGGCCGCGCCGCCTACCCCACTTCTCACTCTATTTGGACCCGGGCCAACACCGTCCAGCTGGCTGCGGCGGGGGTTGTCCTGGAGGCGTCCGCAGCGTCCACGCAGGGACCACTCGGGGACCACTCGGGGACCACTCCGGGGCGAGCCGGCCGGGCCGGGCAGGCGCATGTGAAAGCGAAACGGCGGCGAGGCGCACGCCGTGGGCCGGCGGCGGTGGCGGCCGGCGCTGCAGCAAGTGCGTGACAAGTAGTGTAAGCGAGTGTAACGCACAACAGCTGGTCAGCAAGTGCGTGACAAGTAGTGCAGCCGATTGTAACACACAACAGCTGGCCAGCAAGTGCGTCACAAGTAGTGTCAGCGAGTGTAACGCACAAGAGCTGGCCATCAAGTGCGTGACAAGTAGTATAAGCGTTGGCCAGCAAGTGCGTGACAAGCAGTGTAACCGAGTCTTATGCACAGAAGATGGCTAGCCTGAGGAGTAGTGTAACCGTTCAACAGCTGGCCAGCAAGTGCGTGACAAGTAATAGCCGAATAGTAACTGGGCGTAACGCATAGACAAACGTGTGGCCAACATGAGTGGCATTCATCGATCATTCGGCAGATTACGGGAGGACGGCGCCTGCGAGACTCGGGGTAGGCCACCCCGCAGAGCATGCATGTGCTACAGACACGACGTTGCCTACCTATCAGACGCTACGAGACCTGGCATCGATAGATACGGTGCGTCCTGCCCGCCGCCTTGTCCGCCCCGCCCGGGCCTGGCCACCACCATTGCGTCAGATGATTCGAAGTGCTGCGGGGGGCGGGTGCGGGTGCGGCGGGCTGCTGCTTTTAGACTCGTGCCGTGTGGCGCTTTACTTTCTCCGGGCGGGGAGGGACGGGTGTAGTCGAACCGACCTAGTGACGCAATGTTAATATCTGGACCTGCTTTGATGAGCCGGGAGCTATAGACCAAGGAAAAGGCAATTTTGTCCGCTTTGGAGAATGTCCGCCGGCCGGCGCTCCTAGACAACGGCTCGTCAGGCGAAGCAGAGCAGCATCACATCTCCCTCCATACCGCCGCTGCTTGCTGCAGGCTGCTAGTTTCAGTGAGGTCCGTGCATATGAACAGATTCAGGCATTCACGACGCGCACGGGTTTTTATAATGAAGCACAAAATATTCTAACGCAATGCATACCGAACTGTCTGTGTAACGTCATCAGGCAGAGAAGAGTTCAGTGCTTCTGTCGCGGCTGAGCCGAAGCCGCGGCGCTGTGGGCTCAGAATACTAATTCCGATACGGTCACCGACAGGCCGGTGGGTCCTGGGCCCCTCTTGGGGTCCCCAGAGAGGCAGGGGCAGGGCGTGTACGGCGCTGCATGGGGACATCGCTGCTCAGTCGAGAAAGTGATTGTGCCCCTCCCCTCCCCCCTCCTCGGTCCGGCTACTGGCCACCGGCCATCGCAGGGCGTGGCACGGAGGGGCGGGGC
>NW_026267272.1:69344-69805 GCF_000697945.3 Frankliniella occidentalis | reverse complement strand
GGGCGCTGCGCGCGCTGCTGAGTGCTTTTTGCGCAACCCTTTAAAAACATCGATCCAAATGCCTTGACGCCGCGGCGCCAATCGAAACGAAACCGGTCCTCGGGATTCTAATGTCGTGTAATGATGACAAGGCTGCCCGGTGCGGCCCGATGCGGCCCGGTGCGCGGCCGGCGAGCAGCGTAGCGCGGCCGCCCAGCGCCCGATAAAATTATGACATTTTCTGATTTCAAAGCAAACACAGCCAAACACACACACCACACCTGCTCGGCCGGCACCACGCCGTCTCCGCACCAGATTACATCTCTGTTTTTTTTCCCCCCTGACAAGATTTGAAAAATAATGCCATGGCCATATATGATATGGCCGAATGTGGCACACTGTTTTGTAACCAATTTTACCGCGAGTGACGGCGAGGAGTGACCTATACACAGACATGTGGCCACAACAACCGAAAAAAAAAA
>NW_026267272.1:63780-68363 GCF_000697945.3 Frankliniella occidentalis | reverse complement strand
CGAGCACGGCAGAGCGTGACTCGAGGAGGGCGGTTAGTTTGTCTGCAGAATTACGACTGGCCCTGCTAACAAGTAGTCGGCAGTGCCCCGTGTGCCTTATGCGGCTTTGTCAGTCATTCCCCGCCGCCACGCCACGCCGCCCAACGCCACGCCATGCCACGCCACGCTAGGGTCCCTGCTGCAACCACGCGCCGCGCGCCGTATTTTTCTTCCTGCTTTCTCTCAACCAACACAACCAACACAAGGGGAGCGTATTGAAATGCAAATAGGACAAAGCAGGCCGGCGTGGCGCGGCTGTCGTGTGGAAGTGCCGCACAGCAGGGCCAACCCCGCCCCGCCCCGCCCCGCCCCGCCCCTATACTTGCGCTCTTCGAACTGTTATGACCTCCCCCATTGCTTTTTGAAGTGAACCTCAGTCCCGTACGCTCGTAAAGCCAGTCAGGACTGAATTGCATTTACTCGAATTCAAATGTAAATGAAACTCACTTTGATCCGAGACCGTCCAAAGACCTAATTTGCTTTTCATTTCAGTGCGTCTGCGAGAGGGTGAGAGAAGAGATTTGCCGTGGTTTCCATGTACTAGGATGGCCTGGTTCTCTAGGGGCTGCGAAGAGCTCCCCTCGGCGGGCACACAACAGAGTCTCCACGCTTATTCGCACAGCATTTGACCCGATACTGCTGCCAGAGTGTGCAAAATAGCCTCTTTGTGGTGCATTCCTTATCTCGAGGGACGTTCCCATGTTCCCAACCGCGCGAGTCAGTCTGGAGCCCGTCGTGCGACACCGCTGCCCCCCCCCCTCCTCGGATGTGGGTGAGTGGGGCCTCCTCGGCCTCCTCGGCGTGACCCGCTTGGATTGGGGTCCTGGCCTGGCCCAGCCGGGCGTCCATCCGGACGGACGTGGGGGGCTCTCCTCTCCCCTCCTCTCCACTCCACTCCTCTCCCCTCCTCTCCACTCCTCTCCGCGCTCCTCCTCGCGCGCCAAACCACTCACTGCGGGAGAGGTCCTTTGTGGAAAACCAAACCGGGCCTAAAGCCGGGCGGGCGGCCCTATTCAAGCGAACGGTTCCTTCTTGAAGCGTTGGCGGTGCGAGGGTGAATGTGTGTGTGTGTGAGAGAGCGAAGCGGCGGTGCGGCACTGAGAGCCGTGAAGTGGACCGTGGTGTGACCCTGCCCTACCGCCCGTCTGCAGGGCGTGCCCGCCGCCCCTCCCCCCCCCCACCAAATCCCTCTCACTCTGGACCGTTACGTTGGTCTCGACTGTGAGGCTGTGTCCCACCGATGGGATGGGCCACGCGACGAACGGGCACAAAGCTCCTCCCCCCCTCTCTCTTGCTTGCCGTCACTTCGGCTCTGTTACTCTTTTCCCTCATCCTGACCTGACCGCCCTCTCCTTTGCAATCTTCCTAATTTAGTTCCCTGAACCCACCAAGTGTAAGTAAATATAGTCGTACCTGGCTACTGCACGGTGCAGACGGAACGCCCTATATGGGACAACCTCGACAACATGTACCATACCACGTGTCAGGGCCACAAACACGACACACGGTGGAAATTGTCGGAAAAGAGCGAGCAGCGAGGTGTTAAATGCAGGGCCAGAGGCAGAGGTCCAGGTGACCCAGTGAGCCACGGGCAGGAGGAGGGCGAGGGGGCATGGCTCGCCCAGACTGTAGCTACGCGTGGCTGGCGGGCGGGCCAGGTCGTGGCGTTCACCGCTACAACACGCGCCGACGGTGACCCCAGTGTGCCCTAGTGTGCTCCAGTGTCACCCGAAGACAAAGCAGAGGAGTAACGCGCGTTGACACCCGCCCGTCCCCTACCCAGTTCAAGTACCAAGACAGAAGGCGGGGCGAGGCCTTTCACTTTCAAAACGGTAACGGAATCTCCCAACGGTGAGGCCATTCATGACTCCCCACGTGAGCGCGATGTATAACAAGTTTAACGCTCGCCCGCGAAATCGCGCATCTGGTTTGCGCCTGCCGCAAAGGCGGCGACTTCACTCGAGGTGTCGCCTTCTCCGTTCGCCACCTGCAATTTCACTCGCCGAGAGTTCAGGCGTTGAACTGTTGACATTTTTCATGTGCGCGATACTTGTACTCCTCTGACACCTGACACCCTGACCAGTGACGGACACTATCATAGTATGTCCAACGCTTGCCCCCCGCTTGTTGTGGTTGCTCATCTTAAGTCGCGTCCAGAAAAAACGTCCAACTTTCGCCGTTACGAACCTGCCAAGATCAGCCTCTTCTTCAAGCCCTCATAGCGCCTGATAGTTAGGCAAGATCTTGCCTGCAGTGTGCGCATGTACTGCGGGGTGGCCTACGCCGAGTCTCACAGGCGCTGAGCTGCCGTAATTAGAATGAAAGTCTCCGAGAATAACGGACGTTTTTGTAGAACAATCCCTTACGATTGGCGTTCGGCAACTCGTCCGCATGGTCTACGCATTCAGCTCCAACGGGGCACAATGACCGTCCTGTATCAGCGACCTCATACGACGGCCTCTCCGAGACTCCCGAAGCACCAGGCACGCGCCGCCACTCCAGGTCGTGCGCGGGGACGCGGGGACTCGCCGATAACATAGTGATAAGGTCCGGTGGCGCGCCTCCGTCCTCAAGGACGACGAATCCGTCAGATTGACACGATGACATCAGGACGGGGTCGCCCCGCCCCGCCCCGCCCGGCCCGGGGGAGCCTGCGAGCGAGCATCGGGGAAGAGGGAGGAGAGAGAGAGAGAGAGGGGAGGGAGGTAGGCAGGGAAGTGGAGGTGAGGCGGCGGGGAGAAGGGAGGGGAAACCGGAGTGAAGTTTCACTTTCAGTGGCGCCACACTCGGCCCGAACCCAGAGCGACCAACAACCACGCCCCGCCCCGCGTTGTTGCGACCGGCGTTGCGCCCCTCTCTTTCTCTCATTCCGCACCCCCGCGTGAAAAAAAATGTTGACAGTTATAAAGACAGAGAGAGGGAGACGGAGAGAAAGAGAGACAAAGAGACAGACAGGGGAGCACCTTCTGAACCTATAGCTCTGCATGGATCGATTGAGTTGAACGCGAGAGGTAGCCTTCGGACGAGAGGGTCAAGCACGAAGCCAAAAGCCAATAAAAACACCTCGTGCCCTCTGTTCAGCGCCCGCCCCAGCCGGCCGGGCCCCGCCCCAGCGGCACGACTACTGGTCATCACACTTTCTTCTCTCTTAATTCCCCCTTGGAGGTGAAGGGCAGGGCGGCCGAGGAGGCGCACCGCGGCGGCAGGCGCACGCAGCGCGGCCCCCCAGCAGAACGGCCTTGAGATTGGAGTAAAACCAGGAACACTTTGGGGGGGGGGGGAGGCGTCCACTTTCGGTTTCAGTCGGTGCTCGGACCGAGGCTCGGACTGTGTGATCGACGCGTTAGGTGAAAGCACACTGCAGCAGCTGCTGCTGCCTCGCCCAGGCGCGGACTGGGCGCAGAAACGCGAGGGGGGAAACCTACGAAGGGGCCCCGGTTTGCCTACCTTCCAGGGGTATCTGTACAAAGACCCTGCATCACTTTAGCACTATAATTGTATCAGTAATACTCTACTAAAGTATGTCTCGCGAGCGAAGCGAGCGCGAAAAAATATGGTTAAGATGGCAACTGCTAATACGCAATGAAGCTTTAGATTTTGCCTTTGAGAACAACATGAAGTGGGTGGGTCATTTTGTTTGCTCGAAAAAATGGTTAGAAAGACAGCTGTCAATTGCCAATTTTTAATACGCCATGATGCCTTAGGTTTTGTCTTGGACAATGCGATCACCTTGGTTGTTAACAAAGCTGTTTTAATGTTAAAAGATCCCTTTCAGCACATCACGAAGTGGGCAGGTTGGTTTGGATCGTTTCTTATTCACGTTTGCTGATGCTCCTAGAGCTGTGGGTTCAAAGAAAGGCGTGCCAGGGCCTTCGGCCCAAACAAAATGTCTGCACTTTGGGCCTGGAGCGAGGGGCCCGGGCCTTCGGCCCGGAGGCCCGCAAACCCCCGAATCAGGGGGGCCCGGGGGGGATTTCCCCCCTTCCCCCCCGGGCCAGTCCGCGCCTGGCCTCGCCGGCACTCCGCTTGGGAGGAGCACACTCGTTTATTGTTGTTGCTGTCGGACGAAATTCGAACGTGAAGGTTGTATGTTATTGTACCGAAGGCGCGGGTGTCGTCGGGGGTGATTGGCTGTCTGTGGTTGGAGTTGACGGTCTTGGTTGTGTTGTCAGGTTGACGACGGCGGCGTTGCTGCTTCAAACCGTCTGCCTGTGGTGCTATTTGTTGTTGAATAGGTTTTGGATTTTTACCAGGCTGCATCCTGGGGGATAGAAACTCATTCAGCGAAGTGTGGGTACATTTGTAGTACTAGTGGCGCACTAATATACGCCACTATAAGGACGCACTAGACACAGACAAAACACAAAAATCTCTAAAAAAAAAAATGTTCTTTATATTTACCCGTACAAAAATGTTTAGCGCATACATATTTTGAATTTCTTTTTGTGTTTTGGTTTGTTGCCTCCTGCGCCGCCGCCCTCCTACCTCACTCACGAGCAGAGAGAAGAGCATTCAGCGAAGTGTGGGTACATTTGAAGTACTAG
>NW_026267272.1:53843-58805 GCF_000697945.3 Frankliniella occidentalis | reverse complement strand
GGGGCGGGACGGGCCCAGAGGTGAAGGCCGTCTCTCGTCTCTCGCTCTGTAACCGGTCAGCCGGCTGCAGGCGGCGCGTTTCTCTTGCGGTTGGGGCGGTGGTGGAGAGAGAGGGGTGTGGGAGGAGCGGGGAGCGTTACAGCGGGGCGGGCAGAGTGAGCGGAGCAGCGGCCGGGCGACAGGAGCGTATGGGTGATTCATGCAGATTCGATTGAGGCAGAGGGGGAACACGTACTTTGGGAAAGTCGTGCATTCGTGTGTGTGGGTGGTGTTTTGATGTATTGCCATGGGAATACACATTTCAAATGATAGCAGCACACATTTTGCAAATAATCGACCTATATTTCAAGCAAATGCCCCTTTCGACGTGACCCAATTTTTCTGACGTTGCAGTAGTCAACAAAGGGGCGATATGAGCAAAGTCGTGCGTTTTTCGGGTTAAACGCAGGCTTAAGAAGATGACAACGAAAAACCGGCGTAAGACCAAAACAATCTGTCAGCGACATCAGGTGTGAAAAAATCCTTGGGGCGCTCAGTTATGGTAGAGCGCTGAATCTTGCCACCCCCACCGGAGCTGATCCCTGCTGCAGGTGGCTCTGGTCCGCGCCCCGCGTGCAGGTCTCCAGCCGCCGCCGCCGCCGCCGCCCGCGCCGAGCCGCCGACGCGGGGTCAACGACACCGTCAAGTTGGCCAACGCCCGCAGCCGCGCAAGGCCGCCTCCCGCCTCCCGTCGACTGTTCTCAAACAGTCGTCGCCCATCCGAACGACACGCACATGCACGCGCGTGCACACTATACTCGTGCTCGTGCACGTTCCCTCTCCGATGGTGGCCTTTAGGGCTGTATACTGTGTTTGGTGCAAGGCGGCTTGGGTCGCGAGGCCCGCTGTCGGTCTGCTCGGGCCGGCGCTCCCCCGTTGTCGGCTCTTCTGACTGCGCTGCGCAGTGTACCAAATCGTGCCCGTTACACCCCCCCCTCCCCTCGCTAGCCAAACAGTGACGGGCGCACTTACCACTGCCCTCCCTGTTTCATTCTCAGTTTGAGCTGTCTGTCTGTCTGTCTGTCTGTCTGTCTGTCTGTCTGTCTGTCTGTCTGTCTGTCTATCTGTCTGTCTGTCTGTCTGCCTGTCTGTCTGTCTGTCTGTCTGTCTGTCTGTCTGTCTGTCTGTCTGTCTGTCTGTCTGTCTTTCTGCCTGTCTGTCTGTCTGTCTGTCTGTCTGTGCCACCTCCCAGCGACCTGCTGCTCGCTCACGGCTCCAGAGGCCTCTCTGATCTACCAATAATAATTGCGCTACAAACGCTCCACAATCACGCACCGCGCTCCTTTCCGCTCTCCGCGGCCACAGGACAGCAGGGAAGCCCCCCGCGGCGACGGGACGCCGGGGACAGCCGGGGACAGCCGTGGACAGCCGGGACAGTCCCTCCTCGCGGCCGCGCGGGCTGCTCGCTGTCACCGCGCATTAACCCAGATTAAGAGCCTGACCGCGACTTCCTCAGCCCCGCGGCCTGGCCGGGCCGGGCGGCCATCATTCCGAACGCCATGCTGCGCCGCCCCGGCCGCCCCGCGCTGCAAGTGGAACGCACGGCCCGAACGACAAAAAAGTGCACTCACACACACACACACACACAGCGCGAGGGGAGCGGCAACATGAGTGCAGTGAAAAGGTGAGGTCTGGTTGATGAATTGTCTCCCCAACCACCACCTCGCCCCGCCCCTCCTCGCCTCGCCCCGCCACACCGCGCTGCAAAAGCGTCTCGCTGCTGCGCCGGCCTCGAAAACCTCCTAAAAAGAAGTTGCCGCAGTATTTATTTCGCCGTGCTTCAATAATTGGGTCAAACAATTTTCCCTGCAAAACGCCGAGCGATGCGGTGCGCCGTGCCATCCCTCCTGTGGGTCTGGCTCAGCCGTCCTGGTCCGTCCCGTCCCCGCCCCGCTGGGCCCCGCCGCGCTGTGGTCGGTCTGGCCGACATTGTTTTGGCAGGACAGGGAGAGGAGAAAAGAGGCTCGGCCTGGTGCGACACCGCCCGCGACCACAGCGGGCCCGAGCAGACACCTCGCCAAAAAAATGTTCCACTCCTTTCAAACAGGACTTTAAAAACAAAATAAGAAAAATACTATGACAATGTTTTCTTAACGTAGGGATTGTTAAGGCAAGTGATAGAAATTGGAGATTTTTGCGTTAATTTGCGATTCAAATTTTCCCTTATGGCAAAAAAAAAAGAGGAAAAAAACATCTTTTACAGAGCGAGCGTCTTCCTCTTTTTTCTCTCCCTTTTCTCGGCCTTGTTTTTGTCGTTGCAACGCACCAGAGAAGTGCAGCGCCCTCTGCGTTTTCTCTCCCCCTTGTCCAGACTTCTCTCCCCTTGCTGCGCTGCTGATCCCCGCTTCTTCCCACCGTTTACCCTGATGCGGCCAATTCATTACAATTACAAGAAGAGAGGAGAGAACAGAGCAAGGGGAACTGCTGCTGCTGCTGCTGCGGAGAGCTCGTCCCGCGCCCCGCCCTTACAGGCCAACCCACTCCGCCCCGCTCCACCCCGCTCCCCGCCCCGCCTCCCATCGCTTCTGCCATAAATCTCTGCGCGCCGCGCCGCACTGGTGGAGCGCAGTAGGCCAGTAGTGTGCGGCCGGTGTGGCCGAGCGGTGCCAACGGAATGCTACGGTCCGATAAATAGAGAGGGGTGCGGGGCGCGGCGGGGCGGGGTGGGACTGGGAAGATGGGGTAAGGTGAGGTGGGGACAGCGATGGATGGGTGGAGAAAATAAAAAACGACTGCGTCGAAAACGGACGCCGCAAAGACGCGCGACTACTATAGGCTTTCAAACGGGCGCGCCGCTTCGTCAGTCGGCGCTGATCCAAGACGGTCTTCCCCGGAGTACACAATGGCGCGGCACTGCACGCCCGCCGACCTTGTCCCCGTGCGGCCCGGGGCCTGGCCGGGTCTGTCCCAGTTCACTATGCGAGGGCCGCCGCCGGGGCGCCTGCCGTCGCCAGGGTAGGCAGGCCTGTCGAGCAGCGGTGCCCGGCGGCTGCCTAACCTCCCGGGGGCTCTCGCGGCCAAGCCGTGCGCTAGGTCGCGTGAGTGGCTGAATGCTGCACGGGGTCACGGCTGTTTGACCCCGCGCCGCCGCGCCACGCCGCCCGGGCAGGTCGGTCATAGGAGAGAGCCCCCGCCACGCCCTGCCACGCCACGCCACGCCCCGCCACGCCACGCCCCGCCACGCCCCGCCACGCCTCGATCGGCGGGCTCTGTATTCACAATGGGGCCCGGGCCGCGCCTTTTGGCTGTGCGATGCAAATCTCTACAACAGGAGCAACTGGCTTATCGCGCGCGCGGAAAGAGAAAGGAAATTTCTTTTCTTTTTTTTTTTCTTCTTCTCCTCCATACTCCCACTCGCATACAGAATGGAGCACACGTGTGTCAAAAGAGATATGACGGGCAGTATTTCTTTCACCGCGGCTGCGAAATTTTATCATCAGTACCAAATAGAAAGAATACCTTACTCATGGTTGTGGCAAACTGGGAAAAATATTTTGTGTTTTCAAATTTACAAAATATGTGATAAATTTTCGAAAGCCTACTCTTGCTTGTCAATGAATTCCAAGTCGATCACGGGGAAAAGGGATTAGCTAAATTAGCTAATGCATAAGCTAATATGGCCTGCTTAGATAAGAATATTAGCTTCCCTAGCTAATTCCCAGTTAAGAAAGCTAAAATATTAGCTTTCACAGGGATCTAGGCCCACTCTAGTTGCTTTATTTTGTAAACAACTATCATGGCTAATTTATTAGCTCGCCTAGCTAAAAATTAGCCAGGGGAGCTAATATTCTAAAAGGCCATATTATCGAATGCATTAGCTAATTTAGCTAATTCTTTTTTTCCGTGATACAGGGTGCTTCTAATTTTAGAATTTCACATTGTATTTTTTAAGTCACACATCATGGAAAATTTCGCTGTAACTCTTTACAAGTTTTTCTCACACGTACACGTACTTGTAAATTGCGATTGCGACTGTTAATTTAACCCCGATCTTTTGTGTTTGTTTGCAGGCGTGGTGCAGTGCACGCACCATGGCACCCGCTGGGCGAGCGCGGAGATGGAAGCAATGGACGAGCGCCACGACGCCGAGATCTTCCGCGCCGTCGTCACGTCCATGGCCGAGTGGCACCTCAAGAAGCTCTCAAACAGGTGGGCCATGACGGACGATGCTCCCGACGAGCACGACAGAAGGGCGCTAGCTCGGAGAACTCGATGGGGGTTTTTAATATGACATCAAAAGTTCAAGCTGGAAAACTCCACAAAAAAACAGACTTTGTTGAGGGGATCAACGATCAACTGTAACTCTTGCAAGGCTAAATTCGATAGCACGATTCGAGAGTCCGATAACCACAACCAACTCCTGGTTGTGGGTATTGATTTCTAGATTCCTGCTATCAAACAGAGTTGACACCCACAACAATGTAATTTTTTCCGTGTCCTGGATTCTCCTTTCTCTTCTTCCATTTTGTCATACGATTGCCACAATGGTGTCGTAAACCAGCGACCATGTTTCAATCACTGCAGAAAACGATAAGCTTTACAGAAGTACTTATTACTTACACACATCTTGAAGTAAAAAATGATAAGAGCAGGAAAGCTCACTTCGGGGAGCCCATTTGCAGGTGACGATGTCGTTTGACTCTCGTTAATTCTCGTTCGTAACTTTCGAAACAGATGATTGTGACTCAGTAAACGTTTGCTGGGTAGGAAAGGGGGGGGGGCGACGGGAAGGAGGGAGGCTGTGGCTCAGCCGGCGAGGCGTTCACTTTCCCTCTCAGTGATCTCATCTTTATTTCTCTCTCACTCTCGCCCTCAGGTCCTCTTCTTCTCGCCCCCTGCTTTTGTGTGGATTACTAACCTCCTCTAAGAAGAGTGACCTTGCTCGTGAAATTGTGTTGATCAGATATTCAAACCAATCGCTGC
>NW_026267272.1:49210-53793 GCF_000697945.3 Frankliniella occidentalis | reverse complement strand
CAGCGCAGCGCAGCGACAGCGACCCCGCTGAGGCGCAGCCGTCAAGCGGGGACTATCTGTCAGCTGGGACCGGCGGGGGACCGCCAGGGAACCGCGGCCGGGCGCGTGGCGGCCATTGTGTCGCGGGGGCGGGGCGGGGCGGGGCGCCCCGGGGTTGACAGCCCCGACTACAAATGACTTCATCAGGGGCGCCCAGGGTGACGCGCGGAGGGTCCCCGTCGATCCACATCGTGGGGCGCGGCACTTCTCACAAGGCCGACGTGGCTTCTAATTTAGAACCGGGGAGAGAGAGAGACAGAGTTGACGCAGAGGGGGTCGCCGTCCTCGCGAGCCGCCCCCTCTGGATTAGGGTACAAGGAGTGGGCGGGGGAGCGGCAATTAGCTTGAAAGAGTATGGGTCCCCCACTTTGAGCTCCGCGGCGCGCTGCCCCGGGTCCAGCACGGCGAGCCCCCGGCCGGGGGCCGTTGACAGCGGCCAACCGCCCGCCTCCAGCTTCCTGCCCAGGCCCGCGGTGTGCTGGCAGCGGCTCGCGCCCGCCCCAACCCCGCCGCGCCCCAACTCCGCCCCGCCCCGCCCGTCCCCGCGCGTCCCCGATTGTTTATTGTGTGTCCTACAAGTCCGATGATCTTGAGCGCTGCGGCTGCGCCGACTGCCGTGTGTCTGTTTCAGTCACGCCCGCATTGCTGCCGAGTCAGACGAAAGCGTTGTCTAAATCGGTCCCGCCCCGCCCCGCGGCCTGCCCGTCCGAGCCCTGCAGGAGGAGCGGTGCGTGATGCAGCCCTACGACGGCGGCTCCGCGGCGGCGCTAGAGTCCCGGTGCGCGCCCGGCGGCCCGGGGTCGCGTGGTGTGGGACCGCGGGCCTCGTGGCCATCGCGCGTGCATCCCTTAAACTCGCTCTGACTGAGAGCTATGGTTTAGGAGGAAGGCCAGCCTCAGATTGGGGGGCATTCGCGCGACAGTGGTAACCCCTGAGGCTCTGGTGTTACCTGGCGCCCGTTTGGGCCGCTCCTCCTCATGTGCCGTCACACTTGACCGCGCACGCCGCTTTTTACCGCCAGCGCCACCCGCACCCCTCCTCTCCTGACCCCCTCTCGCCTCCCAGGGCCTTCTGCTTTTCCCTCGTTTCGAAACGGCTCGTCGAGTCGGATCGGCGGCTATTGGCGAGCCGCGGCGCCTCACCGACTCCCGACCGCTTCTGCCGCCGTGGCGGGGCGGGGCGGGGCGGGGCGGGGCTGGGCGCAGTGGGGCGAGGTGGGCGGGGCGGCGATAAACACGCGGCAGGACGAAGCGAAGATAAGACGAGTAGTCCTAAATGAGGACGAGGATTGTGGGCGCGTGGGCGCGGCGCGCGCTGCAAATAATGGCTTGCGAAGAACAGAGGTTCGCGATGTAAGGGATCAAAGAGTACACGCCTGTTTTTATTAGATTCATTCTGCAAACTCGTAGGAGCTCAGCGCCTGCGAGTCTCGGGGTAGGCCATCCTGCAGTACACGCTTGCACTGCAGGCAAGATTTTGCCTACCCATCAGGCTCCATGACATGAAATTGCATTGGCTGAACTTTGAAGGTTCGTAACGGCGAATGACTGACGTACTTTCTGCTGGTTGATCCCTAACCCAAGACAAAGCTAGTAAGGAGTTCTTTAGCCTGAAAATAAATACTCTTGCGGTCGTGTTTGCAAATTGCGAATGCTTCTGAAAAGTTTGAAAACCGGTGCCCCAAGTGATCAGCTGTTGGCGGATTACCAGTCAATCCAATCCTGTGAGAAAAGGAGTTCGAGCGAGTTCGAGTCGATCCAACAACCGCTCGTGACCACAGGGTTGCCAACCTTGCAGGCGGGCAGCTCCCCGAAGTAGACAATTAGCCGTCGTATTGCTTTGAATCGGCATCCCGAACACCCCTTGCGTACTGCGTTAGAACGCTCCAAACGGCTCGCATGTTGTGCAGAGACTTGCCGTACAGTGCAGTGTCGGCCAGCTTGGCCGAGCCGAGCAGGGCGGGGCTGACACACACGGTGGCCTTGCAGCCGAGCCCACGCCTCCTCACCTTTGTGTGAGTGTGAGTGTGAGTGTGTGTGTGGATGTTTATGTGCCAGTCTGAACTTTGAGCAAAATGTCCGTACGATGATTGCCGCGTTCGTTGTGGAGCTTTGGTGCCCGCAAAATTTACCGCATGAGTCGCTGTTGGTGGAGGCGGCTGCCACTCTGTAAACAAAAAGAGAGAAAAGGAAAAACTTAATAAAATAATATTTTTCTGGATCAGTCGTTTTCTGGCGAGGCGGGGGGAAATGCACAGAGAACATATTTTGGTCCTGAGCACTAAACATTTTGTCCCGAGACCGAAAGTTTTTGACGCACTATACAGTTGTGCCTGGGCAACAAAGTTTTGTTGCCGAGCTTTAAAATTTTCTTGCTACGCACAGTAATTTTAGTGACAGGAACTAAATTTTTTGTGCCAGGAACAAAGTAGGAGACCGTCTAAACCGTCTAGTGCCCGGCAGGAATTTTTTTTCTCAGTGTGAGGGTCGGTAATATCATGAAGCCACAAAGGTAATATCGAAGCAAATTTTTGGTTTTGGAGCTGAAAAGTGTACAGCGGTGTGTAATTCTTTTTTCTCGTAATGCGGCGACCGTCGCAAATGGATGAGAAATCGACGAGTTTCACGGCAGGATTTATTTCGGGCGTGGGCGCCTTCAGGAGGCGGGGCGACGATGTCCCCGTCCCCTGTTGCCTTCGTCCGGAGAAGCGCCTCCTCAAGAACCTGGAGGGAAATTTCTTGTTTGCCACGCCGTGAGGAAACGCCATTACATCCCCACCCCCACAGCGAGGGGCAAGCCAGGGTAAACCCTGGAAAATCCTCAGCGAAAAAGGTGCGCAAAAGGCGTGTACATCATGCGAGTGCTCAACACACTTTTAAGTGTTTTGACAACACACTTTGAAGTGTTTTGACAACACACTTTGAAGTTTTTTGACAACACACTTTTGAAGTGTTTTTACTAGATCTTTGATGATGTAAAATTGAACACTTTAAAAAGTATTTGTCATGCAGCTTTACACACTTTAAAGTGTTCACGTGAAATGAGGAACAACCACTAGGCTTTCATAATCGATCTTTGTTTGTTTTTTTAAACATTTTCGTGGTAGAAGCCTTCTTACGAAAGGCTGCAAAACAGTGAATTTTATTTGATCTGTGAAGACTGAGGTGAAGACGGGCTGAACGGCTCCTGCTGTGGTAACGTCTCCCGTCTACTGGGTTTCCATTTCTAAGTCACTTACCTTACAATGTTTAAAAATGAATCAGCCCCGGCTCCACCAGCCATCCTGGTCAACCGAGTAATCATCGTTTTCGCCGTGTAGGCAGCCGCGCAGTCAGCACCCGAAGCCGCACCGCAAAGTCTCGGGCCCCTGGCGGCCGCGCCTGACCGGAGCTCCTTGACCCTGATCGGTAAAGCCCGCCCGCCATCGCCATCCTCTCCATTCATTCGCGGTTCATTCATTCTTCTTTTTCTCCTAATCTCCTCCCCTCCTTTTTCCTTTACTTCGGCCTACACGAGGCCCGTTGTTGGCGGCCGTCGGCGTGGCCCCCTGCGCCCCGCCGCCGTCCAGACACGGCGCATACGTTTGGGACGGGACCAATTAGACGCCTTTCTTTCGATAAAAATTATCATGCGCGGTTCGTTGGTTTGGGTGCCACGCTGGAAAGTCGAATGTGCTTAAATTGCAGCCCAAAGTATTCTACTTCGAGCACAGGTAAAAAAAAATCGTTAAATATTGCGGACACATGTTGTGGCGCCGATCCGATCAATGGCCAACTGGTGAACGCTCACAGTTTTGATCCGATCGCACCCTAAAAGTCGTAAGGTCCTTATCGTAAGGGGTCATCGTCATTCCGAAAGTACAGTGCGTCCGTTCTTTTCTGACATTCATTCGACAAATTACAGGAGCTGGGCGCCTGCGAGATTCAGGGTAGGCCACCCCGCCGTACACGTATGCACTCCAGGCCAGATGTTGCCTACCTATTAGGCGCTCTGAGAGCATGCATCGGCTGAACTTCTCCGCAATTTAGAGTCTTGACGGTGAATTTCTGTCGTACCCATTAGATGATCCCTAATCCAGAACTCTGTTTTCCTTTGTATATGTGCTGGGAGGACACACTGGAAACGCAAGTATGTGAATGTCGTACACTTGTAAGTGTGTGTGTGTGTGTGTGGGACACACTGGAAACGCAAGTATGTGAATGTCGTACACTTGTAGGTGTGTGTTTGTGAATGCCCGTTCGTAATCGTATGCACTTAATGGAGTAAATGTGTGATTTTTCCTTTGAAATTCACAACACGTGTGCCTCCATCCATGTGGCCGAATGGCGTTCATACGGGTGTGCGACATTTTCACATTTATTGGGGGTTTCCGGTGGTGTCGCGCGGTTTTCGAATGTCCGCGGTCGTAAAACCATCTCTTCCGCTTCCATCCAATTTGAATAATGGCCGCACTCGACAGAGTACCGTGCACTAAAAGGTGGTTCCTGCCGCGCGCTGCTGCGGGGCCCGTGCCATCCCTTGCCGCTGCAGTGCGCGGCGCCGAG
>NW_026267272.1:36028-49160 GCF_000697945.3 Frankliniella occidentalis | reverse complement strand
AGCGGTTGTGCGGTGCGGTTGTTGTCCCCGGAGCTGTCGGTGAGTGACCCCGCGGGGCGGGCCGCAGCTGCGGCAGCGCAGCGCACCTGCAGGCGCCGGCGCCGGCGGCCCGCAACCTCGCGCATTACACAACCGCCGCGTGGAAACCTTCTCCCCCGGGCTGGACCCGAACTCGACGTGATAGACGCGGGCGTTTTAGAATGTTCTGGAGCCGGTCGCCGGTCGGGTCGGGCGGGGACTAAGGGCGACGGACCCTGCTTCAAAACATCGCGTCGAAGTGACGTCATGGCCCAGGGAAATTTTTAGGGCCATCGACATCGAGTTGTGTTGGTGCTGCCGACCACGCCGCCCTGCCCTATCGACCTTGTCTGCTACAGGCCCCTGGACGCTCCCCGGCCGCTCACGCTCGCTATACGGTGAACTCGCCACTGACTCCACCTCGTCCGTGTTTCAGGAGAAAGAGGGCCGCCGATGCATCGGTATGCTACCCGGAGGTGGGGTGCTTCCAGGACTCGGGACCCTTCGGCTACCTGGACATGCTGCCGTCGCCGCCCGAGGAGGTGGACACCCACTTCCTGCTCTACTCTAGACGCAACAGGTACGCAGGGACCGAACTCGCCGGGGACCAGTAGGAGTTCCGGGTGTGTTATGGTAGCTGGACTTACGTCGTATACATGGAATTCTTTCCTGGCGGAAACTACTCACCGTCTCGAAACTGCAGTTTGTTTTTACTCACGCAGCATTTGCATATTTCAATCATCACTGTGGGGTCTAGTTGAGACGCCCAAAACAGACGGCATGCATTAACAGTGTCCTCCTTCCTGTCCCGTTCGCAGGGGGGACGTGCCGCTCGCCGACGTCCCATTCGCCAACCTCTCCAGCGTCTGGGCAGACGCGGCGCGCCGCTTCAACGCCTCCTCGCCGACAAAGGTCAGTGTGTATGGAGGGCTGCACAAGAGTGTTTTTTAAACGAGGGCGATTGTTTGAGAAGTACCAACTAAAAAGAGAGAGCCCGACACGAGCAACGCCTCAAACTCAAACTCCATACTAACACATAGCCCGTTTAACCGTTTTGGCAGGTGATCGTGCACGGCTTCGGCAGCTCGTGCTCGCATGTGTGGGTGTACGAGATGCGGTCCGCGCTCATGGCCGTCGAGGACTGCAACGTGATCTGCGTGGACTGGGAGCGCGGCGCCACCATCCCCAACTACGTTCGCGCGGCGGCCAACACTCGCATGGTGGGCAAGCAGGTGGCGCTGCTGCTGGCCGGGCTGCAGAAGCACGCCGGGCTGCCCGTGCACCGCGTGCACGTCATCGGCTTCTCGCTCGGAGCGCACGTCGCGGGCTTCGCCGGCGCCGAGCTCAAGAACCTCAGCAGGATCACAGGTACGACGGCTTGGGTTCCTCGTGATCTGCTCTGACCCGAAGCACCGCTGAGGATGTCGTGTTAACCCCTGACTGTCTCTACCCCCGCAGGCCTGGACCCCGCGGGGCCGCTGTTCGAGTCGCAGGACCCGCGCGCTCGCCTCGACGCCACGGACGCCAACTTCGTGGACGTGATCCACAGCAACGGCGAGAACCTGATCCTGGGCGGCCTGGGCACGCGGCAGCCCCTCGGCCACGTCGACTTCTACCCCAACGGCGGCAGGATGCAGAAGGGCTGCGCCAACCTGTTTGTGGGCGCCGTGTCCGACATCCTGTGGTGTAAGTTCCTTCAAGGACCGCTCGCTCTCCCACCCACTGCATCTCCAAACCCACCCCGATGGACGCTAACAGACTCTCCATTCCGCCCCTCGCAGCCGCCTCCGAGAACGAGGCCCGCAGCCTGTGCAACCACCGGCGCGCCTACAAGTTCTTCACGGACTCGGTGTCGCCGCGCTGCCACTTCCCCGCCGCGGCCTGCGACTCGTACGACAGCTTCCTGCAGGGCCGCTGCTTCCCCTGCGACCCGCCCAGCCGGCCCTGCGGCAACATGGGCTACTACGCGGACCGCGCGCTGGCCAGGGGCGCGCTCTTCCTTGTCACTCGCGACGAGGAGCCCTTCTGCGGTGAGTTCCACAGGCGAGGGGACAAACGGACAGGCGAGAAGGAAATTGGCTATAAATTAATCTACACAGTCGAGTTTACAGTTTTGCAAAACACGAACATGTTCGTGGTTGAAGTTCACCGAAACTTCTCATCGAAGTTTCGTGAGCTTCGATCGCAAAGTTAATCAAAGTTTGGTGGAGGTTTGGCGAAGTTCAGCCAAGTTTGAAACTTAACACAAAGGGTGGCTACCCAGCCCCGTTGGAGCTACTGGGTAGTAAGTAGCGCAAGTGCAACCGTGTGTCCTCTATGCGCTCTGCGGGCCACAAGGCGCCTTGACGATAGGCAACCCACACGCACGCCTGCCCGAGGGCATGTGTGCCCGTCCGCTCCAACGGGGTTGGACGCCGGACGCCCATTCCCTGGTTTCCATTGCACTTTTCTCGCGTTTTAATCTGCATGCTTGCCCCCCGCAGCTCACCAGTACCACGTGCGCGTCGAGAGCTCCCCTAGCGTGCTGCCTGTCGTGAGCTACGGCCGCATCCAGATCACCCTCATCGGTGACTCTGATTTCAACGAGACCTTCACCCTCACGCAGTGAGTACACGCTCACCACTCTGCCTGCCCCGCGCCTCTGTGCCTGACGGCGGTGGTGCTGACCTGACTGGTGTCTTGGCTCGCAGGAAGGACGACGAGCAGCTGCAGGTGGGCGGGTCGCTGTCGCGCATGGTGGTGCCGCACCCCGTGATGCAGGAGCCGCGCGGCGTGCAGCTGCTGTACACGGCGTACTCGGGCTGGATCAGCTCGGGCCTCGCCCGCTGGTCCATCGACAAGGTCACGCTCAGCGACAGCTTCGGCAAGAGCTCCTCGGTGTGCAAGAAGGACCTGGTGCTGGAGTCGGGCGTCCCCGTGACGCTGCCGCTGTTCGCCGGCGAGTGCAACCCGCCCCGCGAGACCGTCTCCGCGCAGGTTAGTCGGTCACGCCGCATTCCCCGGGAGGAGTGCGTGGGAAGCGGTCGGGGAGGGGGTCATCTGTCATTCGACGCCGTTCCACACTCATGTATCTCATGTTCGCAGCTCCAGGTGTCCGGGACAGGCGGGCCGTCGTCTGACACCAACGAAGTGTCGTCGTCCGTGCTGGGGCAGGCCCCGGCGCAGGCCCAGCTCGGGCAGGGCGTGGTGCAGAGCGCGGGGCTGCACCCGGGCTTCAACCTCACGGCGCTGCTCATGAACCGCAACACGACGCGCTTCGTCCCGACCCAGGTCGTGCACGTGGGCGACGAGGGGCTGAACGGCACGTCCACAGACACGTCCACCGACCCGTCGACGGAGCACGCCGAGGAGGACGCGCTGCTCGACCTGCTGGACGCGACGGGTCCAGCGTGGCAGCCGCTCCTGGACGACCTCCCGGAGACCACCAACAACGGGCTCGACAGCGCTACGCGCAACCGGGACGACGCGCGCGCCTTCGACGACCAGCAGCAGGTGGGCGTCACGACGCTGCAGCCGCTGAACGGCACGGACCGCGAGGATGCCACCGAGCCCGCTCAGACGCCCGTGCCCGCCGTGAGCGTGGAGGCCGTCGTGCCAGCTGCGCCGGCCCCGCCCGCCGCGCCCGCCCCCAAGCCGGAAATATCCGAGCCGGTGCTCGTGCGGTCGTCGACGGCCGCGGCGCAGGAGGCGGTGGCAGGCGACCGCCGGAGCTTCCAGCAGACCGAGGGTGCACTGAACAAGCCGGAGATCACTGAACCCGTCCTCAAGCCCACGACGTCAACGACCACAACGACAACCAGCTCGCCTGGCCCCGGTACGAATGCCACCTCGGCGCCCTCCAAATCCGAAACCTCTGAAGCGGAGGACACGACCGATCCGGCCTCTGCTGCGTCCGAGAGCGGCACGGGCCGGGACCTCCGCGACAAGACGACGGCGCCGGAGTGGACGCCCGCCGTGGACCTCAACCCACCCCCTCTCGGAGGCACGCACATCTGGCAGCACTGGCCGCCGTCCAAGCCCCCCGCGCCCTCCCCCCAGCAGGACAAGGAGAGCCGACGCGCCTACAACAACAGTCGCGCCTTCTCCTTCTTCGACGCCGACCCCTCGCACCAGCCGCCGCCGCCGCCCGCGGGCAACTGGAGCGAGCGGTCCATCACGGTGCAGCTGCTGCCGCAGCGGCTGGTCGCGCTGCTGGAGCAGGCGGAGCGCTACGCCCGCCTCGCCTTCATGCCCTTCGCGGCCGTCAACAGCTTCTTCACCGGGCGGGACATCGAGGCCGGGTCGAGCTCCTCCGGCGCGCAGGCCGCGGGCTCCAAGGGCGCCCCCGCCGGCGGCCCCCAGCAGCGGAAGGCCAAGCACGTCTCCGGCGCGACCACCTCTGCTCCCGGGGCCGGCACCGGGGGCGGCTCCGGCAGCAGCGCCGCCCCGGCCTCCACGACGGCACCCCCCACGGGCGAGCCCACCCCGTACCTGGTGCCACTGTCCTACAGCCGCGCCGACAAGGACCCTAGCGCGCACGCGCAGCCGCACACACAGCGCTACATCCCGCTCAGTATGCCCAAGCGGCCGTAGGCATGCCGTAGGGTGCGGGCGGAATCCTTGCCCAAAAATTTACATGCACCGGTCTTCTGTGATCAAAAAATCCGAACCTGTTCCACTTCTGAGCAGTTAAGGAGGGGTGATATTTTTTCCATGTGTATATTTGTGTATGATACTTGTATAGAAATAATGTCCTGTAGAGTACTGTACAGCTACTGTATATTTTTTATAATCAGAAGTGAAAGATTGGACACAAAAAAAAACAGCGGCTTGGTGAGGTGTTTTAGTTTACATTTTAGAAAGCAAGCCACTTGTCATGTTCAAGTGTGTGACAGGAATGACTGATTATTTATGTAGATTTTCTAATTCTATGAAGGTTTTAATTCTGAAGTCATTTTTGTTCTTGAAATGAAAATAATGCACACTAAAGAAAGAATCTTGGTCAGTGTGAGTGCTGTGCAGGAGAAGTGAAGCCTAGGTACAATAACTTCTTTTCAGCTCATGGCAAAACTTCTCGATAATATTGAAAGCCTTCACAGAATGTAAATCTGTAAGTAGAATATAAAATTTGTAAATAATTTTGCTGCTATTTATTAATATGAACGAAAGTTAGGCCCACTGCTTTAATAGAGATGACATCAGATGTACTTTATTTTCATTCCCTGCATGTTCTCGGGAACACATAACTTTAGTACAAAAGTTTAATATTCTTCCTACTTGCAGTCTTACATCAATCAATAATTCGACCAATGTTCCCTCCACCCTTCGAGAAAAAAAAAAGGACACAAAAAATTATGTACTTGTTGAATTTTTAACTCATTCAGTGTGAAAAAGCAAATTGTAACATCATTTGTATTTTCTTGCAATGGGTAAGGGGAATGAAATAAACACTAAACAAAATATATGAATGAATGAATACTCCCTTTTATCATAAAGAAATGTCAAACTTAACAGCTCTGGGAAAAAAAAAAAAGATGACACACACTGACAGCCATATTATGATTATCATTGTGCACTACAACTGCAATTGGCTTTGATACAACATGCTGCAGAGATACTAGATCTTAAAATCATCATAGTATTGTTTGAGCCTAATTAAGCATGAAAGCTACAATTGTGTGAAGTCAATATGTTTGGCAGTCAGCTGGTTAGCTCAAGTATCAAAACCATGCGGTTTCAAATCACAAAAGTCTACAAAATTGATCTAACAACACTTGTTTTCTTGACACTGAATGTCAAGACGGCCAATGGCCACAAAGGGCATGCAGGAAAAAAATTCTCATAGGTCTTTAGGGAATTGGATTACTGATAATGAGCAGAACCCTCAAGGATCAATTCTAAGTTAAAACTGTAATCAGTGTTACTTGAAACTAGTTACATAAATGCCACTTGAGGAATTGTGATATCTTCAGACAAAGAGAGGAAAATTGTGGTTTGACACTGCCATTTTAGGTAAAAGCTCAAGTTTTCCTTAGAAATGTTGGCCTCCACCGTTGAGCAAGACCCCCTTGGTTATCTTTCCGTTCCCGTTCCTTCTGTTCCAAGCTCTCCTAATCAAACACCAAGAAAAAATTTGAAAAAATTAAAAAACTTTTCAAAAATAGTAACATACATTGCATTTGTCTCAATCAACTCACCAAAACTTTTCTTTCATTTTCTCGGAAAGCTTGCAAGGGGTCTTCAAACTGTTGGTAATAATCTAAAACGTCTCTCACATCCTCAACTTTGTTGTTTGCTAGCACTAATAAAAATACAAATGTTAATCAAGATTAGTAAATTATACTTATTGGTTATAAACACGGTAACATAGAATGTAAAATGCTATCACTTACTTTTGAGAAAAGCGGCAAGATCAATGAGTGTTCTATCATTGTCATTACCATTCCAGCGAGGTATGAGCAAGGCATTGCGTGAATTTGACTTCACGGAAGACGAATTCCAATCTACAACTATAACTTTACTTAAATCTCTATTTAAGTGGTCTAGGGCTTTAACATGATGGCCATCAGCAAACTTTGTAGAATCCCTCACAAGACGGTACATAATGTAACCATTGGGGTCCAAGGCATCCAAGATGGGAAACACAGTCTAAAAAAACAGAAACCATTCATAATTTTACCAGAATTAGCACCCTAGTTCCAACACAAGCATGATTCAGAATGAAAATCTTACCATGCCAGACTCAGACGTATAAACAACTACTTCAAACAATGGAGGTGCAATTTGTTCTAGGAAGTAATCAACACCAGGACGCTTCTTAAATCTCCACCCAGTTTGATACTGTAAATGTCAGCAAGTTAGGAATGGTAAACTAAGTGAGAAGATACAAGAACTCAAGGCATGTTTGAGAGTACTTACAGTCCAGTCAGGGTGAACTAACATATCAGTAAATTCAAGCACTAGTGTGTAGGGAGGCTGAATATAAGGGTAGGTTAGGGGATCTGGGAGAAGTTTTTCACGGGATGGCTCGCCAAACAGCTGGAGTAGACAAAAATATGACAGTAAGAACAGTTGTAATGTGAGTCAGTAGCTTGCTGAACACCATACAAACAAATCTACCTTTTTGAAATACTCCATTTCTTTCATTATTCTGCCTGTATATTGCTGGAAAAAGGGCAGGCTAGAGAACTCATCAGAAATAAGGTTTCCTTGTTCATCTCTTGGAGAAGCTCCTGAAAAATTATATCGCAAGTGTGAAACAACAATGACTTCTGGAGATAGTGAAATAAAGACTGATGCATACCAAAACTGTAGATCATGTATCCGAACGAGATAGTCAACATCCCTCCACATGCAATTAAACCTCTCTTGGTGTTGCGCCAATGCTGCTCACGATGTTTTCTTGCTTCCTCCTCATCCTTCTTTTGCTCTTCTTCTAACTGTTTGATTATTGAATCTTTCTTTGGGTCATCGCCCAGTTGTTTGAATACTGAGGTTTTCCCAGCAGGAGCATTCTCTGTGGCTGCAACATGAAAGATATTTACAAAATTTGGTACAAGCTAGGATCATTTAGACATATGGGTGAGGTGATATATGAAGTACTTAGGAGTAAATTTTCAAATCAGGAAGAAAGGCTTTATCATTACAGTCGAACAAAAAACTTTTTCATTGTTTATCGGCGAAATCCTAACCTAACATTTTACAACATGCTTGTCCTTACCATAACATCGGGTGTTAAATCGATAAGGCACGGACGCTCGGCTCCTTGTAAAAGTGCAGGAGATAGAATAGTTCCTTCTTACACTGTTGTGACTATCTTTTAGTTCATTCACAAGGTTTCTTATTAATATTCTTGAAGATAAAGCAACTTTCCATGAAACCGTAGCCATCTTTCCAGTTGAAAATGCACTCGATGATTCCGTCTGCTCTGGTCTCGAGTTGTCGATCGGTTATTTCGACTAGGTACACATTTGAAAAAGATAAGTAAATGTTGTCACAAACGTTACTACGCCAGAAACCCTTATTTCACAAGTAATAAAATAACGAAATTATCAAGGGAAAGTGTTTACATGATACAGATCTTCCAAAGTTTCGAGTATGGTTTCGTTCTGCTGGCACTCCTGCAGAGCGCCAAAACCCCAAACGGACAAACCGACGCGCGAGTCTGCTACGCTGTCTTCATACATTTTCAGAGATAATTCCGCCACATTATTTTTCAGCCGTAAGCAAAATGTGTTGTTATTACTACCGGCCTTATTCGACACATACCGATGAGAGAGTCTCACCGCCGTTAGAAATTGTCACGCGACGTGTCAAATAAGTTGCCTACCCCACGGGCGCTTCTCGCCAGTCTCGCCCGCTGATGAAGTTGCGGGCAAAATTCTTCTCAAAAAGTTGCAAAAAAGGCAGCCGCGAATGGGCCGCGGGTTGACCACGTCAAGATTCGTGCCTTTTGCCAAGACCAGTCTGCCAAGTTGCCCTGTCATGCCGCTCGCAATCCCTATAGGCCGATCATTGATAGAGCAGCCGAAACCTAAAACATCATACAAGTCTGTGTGCGTGTTTCAACGAACTAGACCGTCACACGTCACGCCACTGGAAATACTTTAATCAGAGAATTATTGCGATTGCTCCGAAGGGGATGAACAACATCCGTGGTTCCAGGCAGGTCCCAGCAATTCCAGGCGACGCGTCGCAGGAAGAATGGGCTGCTGTGGATAATCTCAAGGTCGAATACATCATGCTAGTCTATCTTGATTTCAGATATTAGATATGTGACAGGAGATAGGGAGGGGTCTGTCGGGGTGGACCATCAAAAATAAAATCCTGTCGTGAAAGTTAAAAAATTTTACCGGCGTGCGCGCCGAACGAGGAAAGGGGGAGATAGGGACCCCCCCCCCCTTTTTTTTCACGTCACGTTGCCGTCCAGTGCGGATTGAGCGCGCGCAATGCCCGGGGCACAGGACTCGCGAGGAGGTCTCCTGCCGCTGCACGACTCCATGCGCGCAGCGAGCGCAGCGCCGGCTCCGCGAGAGCATGCGCGGTGCGCGGAGCAACCTGGACTGGGCCCCGGGTCTTCCCCGCGCCGCGTGCGCGCGGACAGAGGTTGGCGGCACTGCGCGGGCGCCGCCGCTGTTGCGAGAAGGCGGTGTGTTCACTTTTAAATTTTGCGGGCTTCCGAGAAGGCGGTGTGAATAACAGAAGTGATGATGGCGTTCGGGAGTGTGCTCGTCTGCTGGGCGTTATGTTTTGGTTTTTAAGTTCGTGATGGAAGTGGTGTTGTTGTCATGATGAAGCGTTGTTGGAATGGAGTTAGGACAGAAACATAATATTGAGAAGAGAAGTGATTGTGTGCTGTGCTTCTTAAAGGTGTTTTCTCAACAGTTCTCACGCCCTTAACCTGTGGATTATTGGACGTGTTATCTCTCCCTTCATAGTCTCCTAAACAGTAAGTATTCCAGTATTATACGATTTTGAAACTCAGATTTACGTGTCTCTTAGCATTAGTAGATTGTCTACGAATCCAACGTTGAGGCTGTCTAGCATAGCTGCAGCTTTGAATGTAAATGTCCAAATGTCCTCAGTTCTTGTCAAGATTCAAATAATTTGATATAGCGTTTAGCATAATTTTAATTCTATTTCTGCTTATAGTTAACTTGCCCAGAGTCTTGATATCAATATAGAATTCTTCTCTTGTAATGTCAGTTTTAGTAGCATGCTCTGATCTTATTTTAACATAATTTTTAACATATTTGCGTGCGTTCAAAATGTAGTTATTTTAATCATTAGTTTTTTCTTACACAATGTATATTTTGGGACTTTGAGGAAGCGGAGTGAAGAAATGCCATGTTTGAGACGCCAGATTAATGGTTGGATGCTGCCTGTAGTGCCAGTGAGGCCAGTACCCTTTGGAAACTCTCAGAGATCATTTGTTAAGTGTTTGTCAACCCTAAAGCGTCCCTGACTTTTTCTATCCTCCTTGCTGTGGCGTTAGGGTACACCTGAAAGGGGCCCTGATTGTCTAGTGACTTGCTTCAGCAGACTTGTAAAATTGATTAGCTCTATTTGACAAAGACGCCAACAGAAATTACTTCTGGAAAATAACTACTACCTTGCTGCTCTCTTCATTTAAGTACTTGCGTAGTGGAGGTACCCAACGGTTTGGTGAAATGGAGGGGTATTGTAACACTTCATCAGAGTCGATTAAAAACTCGAGTTAATTTTTTTTCTTTTTTGTATTTTGAGTTCTGTGGGTGGATCCAGGCGGCGATGCGAAGGGGGTGGGTGTAGGCGTGGCGAGGGTCGGGCGGAGCGCCGCTCGGCCAGGCATTGTGGCTCCGAGCGGGGCGCAGGAGAGCTGTGTGGTGTACAGAGAGAGCGTTGCCCAAAATACTCGTCCCGTCCGCTGTGGCCGGCTGCGGCCACGCCGTGGCGGTGGGTGTGGCGGGGCGGGGCGCGGCGTGCGCAGCTGGGCCCATTGTCTCCTCCGAGTGCGATATGCTCGTTTGGTAGCCGGCGCGACGGACACGGTGCGGGATGACGGACGAGTAGAGGGGGGGGGCAAATGCCTCTGCGCAGCGCACCGCGGCAGGGAAGTCCCGGCCAATAGGCGAGCGCGCGGGACGCTAACGAAGCCCAGGTCGAGGAAAGAAAGTGAAAAGGAATTTTTCTGCGCGTTTTCTCCTCCCACCCTCTTCCTGTCAATATTTCTTGCAGGCAGCGTCGCGCATCATCTTGTTCGCACTTCCCTCTCCTGTTCCGGTGCAGCAGCCACCGAGCAAGCACGCTCTCCTGGGACCTCGCGAGCTGGGGCGGTCGCTAACATACGGCGGGGTGGGTGGAGGCGACCGGTGCCCCTCCTCACCCCACCCCCGCCCCGGTACATTAGCCCGGGCTACGCCGCTGCTGCAGGAAGAGATGAGTGTTTGGCTATTTCCAACGACGGCGTCTGCCGTGGCGCGGCGTGGCGTGGCGCGCAGCTCTTGGCATGGTCTGGTCTGGTCGACTAACCGTAACCGAGTCGAGTCTAGCCGTGCGGCGCGTCGCCCCCGTGCGCGCCCGGCGCAGTTCAGCGCAGCGCAGCGACAGCGACCCCGCTGAGGCGCAGCCGTCAAGCGGGGACTATCTGTCAGCTGGGACCGGCGGGGGACCGCCAGGGAACCGCGGCCGGGCGCGTGGCGGCCATTGTGTCGCGGGGGCGGGGCGGGGCGGGGCGCCCCGGGGTTGACAGCCCCGACTACAAATGACTTCATCAGGGGCGCCCAGGGTGACGCGCGGAGGGTCCCCGTCGATCCACATCGTGGGGCGCGGCACTTCTCACAAGGCCGACGTGGCTTCTAATTTAGAACCGGGGAGAGAGAGAGACAGAGTTGACGCAGAGGGGGTCGCCGTCCTCGCGAGCCGCCCCCTCTGGATTAGGGTACAAGGAGTGGGCGGGGGAGCGGCAATTAGCTTGAAAGAGTATGGGTCCCCCACTTTGAGCTCCGCGGCGCGCTGCCCCGGGTCCAGCACGGCGAGCCCCCGGCCGGGGGCCGTTGACAGCGGCCAACCGCCCGCCTCCAGCTTCCTGCCCAGGCCCGCGGTGTGCTGGCAGCGGCTCGCGCCCGCCCCAACCCCGCCGCGCCCCAACTCCGCCCCGCCCCGCCCGTCCCCGCGCGTCCCCGATTGTTTATTGTGTGTCCTACAAGTCCGATGATCTTGAGCGCTGCGGCTGCGCCGACTGCCGTGTGTCTGTTTCAGTCACGCCCGCATTGCTGCCGAGTCAGACGAAAGCGTTGTCTAAATCGGTCCCGCCCCGCCCCGCGGCCTGCCCGTCCGAGCCCTGCAGGAGGAGCGGTGCGTGATGCAGCCCTACGACGGCGGCCCCGCGGCGCTAGAGTCCCGGTGCGCGCCCGGCGGCCCGGGGTCGCGTGGTGTGGGACCGCGGGCCTCGTGGCCATCGCGCGTGCATCCCTTAAACTCGCTCTGACTGAGAGCTATGGTTTAGGAGGAAGGCCAGCCTCAGATTGGGGGGCATTCGCGCGACAGTGGTAACCCCTGAGGCTCTGGTGTTACCTGGCGCCCGTTTGGGCCGCTCCTCCTCATGTGCCGTCACACTTGACCGCGCACGCCGCTTTTTACCGCCAGCGCCACCCGCACCCCTCCTCTCCTGACCCCCTCTCGCCTCCCAGGGCCTTCTGCTTTTCCCTCGTTTCGAAACGGCTCGTCGAGTCGGATCGGCGGCTATTGGCGAGCCGCGGCGCCTCACCGACTCCCGACCGCTTCTGCCGCCGTGGCGGGGCGGGGCGGGGCGGGGCGGGGCTGGGCGCAGTGGGGCGAGGTGGGCGGGGCGGCGATAAACACGCGGCAGGACGAAGCGAAGATAAGACGAGTAGTCCTAAATGAGGACGAGGATTGTGGGCGCGTGGGCGCGGCGCGCGCTGCAAATAATGGCTTGCGAAGAACAGAGGTTCGCGATGTAAGGGATCAAAGAGTACACGCCTGTTTTTATTAGATTCATTCTGCAAACTCGTAGGAGCTCAGCGCCTGCGAGTCTCGGGGTAGGCCATCCTGCAGTACACGCTTGCACTGCAGGCAAGATTTTGCCTACCCATCAGGCTCCATGACATGAAATTGCATTGGCTGAACTTTGAAGGTTCGTAACGGCGAATGACTGACGTACTTTCTGCTGGTTGATCCCTAACCCAAGACAAAGCTAGTAAGGAGTTCTTTAGCCTGAAAATAAATACTCTTGCGGTCGTGTTTGCAAATCGCGAATGCTTCTGAAAACGTGTGAAAACCGGTGCCTCAAGTGATCAGCTGTTGGCGGATTACCAGTCAATCCAATCCTGTGAGAAAAGGAGTTCGAGCGAGTTCGAGTCGATCCAACAACCGCTCGTGACCACAGGGTTGCCAACCTTGCAGGCGGGCAGCTCCCCGAAGTAGACAATTAGCCGTCGTATTGCTTTGAATCGGCATCCCGAACACCCCTTGCGTACTGCGTTAGAACGCTCCAAACGGCTCGCATGTTGTGCAGAGACTTGCCGTACAGTGCAGTGTCGGCCAGCTTGGCCGAGCCGAGCAGGGCGGGGCTGACACACACGGTGGCCTTGCAGCCGAGCCCACGCCTCCTCACCTTTGTGTGAGTGTGAGTGTG
>NW_026267272.1:31908-33453 GCF_000697945.3 Frankliniella occidentalis | reverse complement strand
ATTTCGGTCCGCGGGTCCACCAGCGACCGGCATGGGGTTGGGCCCTGCCCTGCTCCTGCCAGCGCCGGCCGCCTCGCCCACCCCCCTCCCTCTGCCCCTCGCTGCGTCAGCGGCGTAGCCAACAGCTTTAGCTTAGCTTGAGGCGAGAGGGGGAGGGAGTGCAACACCTTAAACTGTGTGCGCGTCTCTGCGCCGTAGAGTCGGCCCGGCTTCCAAAATGCTTTGCAATCATTCTGGACTGGTTGTTTGCCTTATCACTTCCATTTTCCTGAACGGCCGGCGTTGTGAAGCTCTCTCTTATTTAGCTTGGACCAAAAGAAAAAGATAAGAAAGGATAATGATAAGGACGAGGAAAAAAATTGGGTTGTGCTTGTGCGTGCGTGCGTTGGGTGCTAGGGGCGGCCAGCTCAGCACCACCCACACGGAAATGCGTTTTTTGTTTCTTAGATATTCAAAACACATTCCAACAAAGGAGCACAAAATAAAAGCAAATGAAGTAAACTGTACCTGCCGCCCTGGTCCGGCTGGGGTTCGATGCCCGGTCCCTGGTAACCAGTTTCCTCGGCGCGAAGCATGATGCCCGATCAGAGGCCCGAGCTGGGGGGAAATGGACTGAGCTTATGGAAAGTCGAAAAAGAGGCGAAAACTAAGTAACTTTTTTTCAAAATTAGAACAAGCATTCAAACTGTTTGGGTCCAGCGTCTAATTGTTTCATTAGCAAAGCGACTTAATTGTTCTTAGTGCATGCCTGACATCAAACTGTTGTATTACTTCGTATAATTTTTGTTAACTTGTTCAGTGTCAATGCTCGTTGTGAAGTGTAACATTTCCTAAAAACGAACTTTTGTACAACTTCGACGGTCAATAGTTTCTTGTCTGCCGAGGAGTTGCGGACGGCGGGGGAGGAGGGGTTCTCAGAAGACTCGCTAGAAACAGGGAATTTTTGGCAGCGGCGGCGGCGGCGGCCGGTGAAAGGAGTAGGCGGAACTGGGAGGACCTCGGGGAGGACGCATCGCCGCCGTCAGGGCCAACTATTCCAAGCGGGCGACACGGCGCCCGACGCGCCTCACGGTTTAAAACGGATAATCGCCCGATAACGGGTCAGCTCTATGAATACTAGTTGTAAAAAAATATCTATATAGTCAGAAAAGAGGTATTGTTTGCAAGGACCCCCAGCAGGAACATCTTTGTACATGAAAACGGGCACAACAATCGTGGTGGGCCTGGGTGTCCGAAAAGTTTATCCCCCGGTTTTCGAGGAATTGTGTGACTGCTTGTTTTCCGCCGCCCCCGCGCCGCCCCCGCCCGCTTCGCCGCCGCGCCGCGCCCGCGAGATGCGTTTCCGCCGCTAAGCGCATGGTCGTAAGGCGTGCCCGCCCGGCCGGTCCGCCCCGCCCTGGCCTGCATGCCGAAAGGAAAAACTGCAGCGCGCGTTCTATTTGCTACTGCTCCTCGCAGTGCTCTGCGCCGCGCGCGCGCGCCGAGTGCGCCGGGAGCCAGCTCAGCTACCACGGGGCTGGGGTAAAGGAACTCTGTAGTGCAACA
>NW_026267272.1:10776-29705 GCF_000697945.3 Frankliniella occidentalis | reverse complement strand
GGGGGAGGGGGCGAGGGTGGGGCGCGGGCGGCAGCCTGGGGCTCGAGGCGTGGGCGCGCAGGGTCGGCCCCAGCAGCAGCCCAGCCAGCCGGCCGATATGTGGGCCATGTTGTGGTAGAAATCGGGGACATCGGCCAGCGGATGAATTCCGACGCGGGGTGAGCGTCGTGTAGCACAGTCCCCTAGTGCGCTGCGGCTTCACTTTCAGAGGAAGGGATCGGGTTGCTTCTTTAATTTCGTTGCTATCCGTCGTCTGGCATTTCGCTCCCTAAGGGGCGCATGGTGGCGGCGGCTGTGGGGTGGGGTGGGCTGGGCTGCATGCTGCACGTTGCCCGCGGCCCGCGTGGCGCACTTGGCTCTCCGCCGGGCCCCGCCGCCTCCACGGAGGCTGCGAGCCTGCTGCCCCCGAGGCCTGCGCCCGAGGCTTGCCCCCCGCGCGAAAGTGCGTGCCGATGACTCACTTCTGTACGGCAGCGTGACGTGTCACGGGTCACGCGCTCGGCTCGGCGTGGCGTGGTGTGGCGTGGCGTGGCGAGGAGCCTAATCACAGTCATGCTCACCTCCCCGGGAGGAGTTGGAGTGCGCGGGTGTGACGGCGGGGAGCGTAGCACTTGTGTTTGTCAGCCTACTCCTCCAGCAGCAGCAGCTCCAGGCTGAGCGCCCGGGGGGTAGGCCACCCTTGGTCCGGCGCGCGTCGCAGCGCTGCGGTTGCCTACCCTGCCCTTGGCAGGCGCTCTCGTCGGGCTGCTCGCGCTGCTGCTGCTCCGCGCTCCTTTTCCCTTCTCCTTTACCACATGCCCCCACTCGATATCGCCTCTGATTGTCGTCATTTTCGCTTCTGTCCCGCAGGCCGTCAAGATGGTGGTGGACAAGGCAAGCATCATGAACATCATGGGGGGCATGGAGAGCACGGCGGGGGTCCGACTGCACAACCACCGCCGGAAGCTGAGGCAGAGGTGAGGGGGAGGCCTTCTCGGGCCGTTTTGATCTGATTTGATCTCGTCTTCGCGGTGAACAGTCTAATCTGCTTGTTGTTTGTTGCTCGACTAGATTCGACATAATAAAGAAACTGGGCCAGGGAACTTATGGCAAAGTCCAGCTAGGTATTAATAAGGAAACAGGACAGGAAGTGGCCATCAAAACCATCAAGAAGAGTAAGATAGAGTCAGAAGCAGATCTGGTTCGAATCAGAAGAGAAATTCAGATTATGAGTTCTGTTCAACATCCTAATATAATTCACATTTATGAAGGTATGCGATAAATTAGTAAAACAAATGCAACTGAAGTAGAAATTGTACTTTAAATTTTATTCCTTAATTTCAATTTATCACATTGTGTTATACTTTCAGTTTTTGAAAATAGAGAAAAAATGGTTCTTGTCATGGAGTATGCTGCTGGTGGTGAACTGTATGATTTCCTGAGTGAGAGGAAGGTTCTTGGAGAGGAGGAAGCACGAAGATTATTTAGACAAATAGCCACTGCTGTTTATTATTGTCATAAGGTGAAATATTTTACGTGAAGTATCTAGTAGTTCAATACACAAATAGCATTATTGATTGTTGTTCGAGACACTTGAACTAGGCTTGTGGTAAAAGTTTGTCTTCTTTTCAGCATAAAATTTGTCATCGTGATTTAAAATTAGAAAACATATTGCTAGATGTGGATGGGAGTGCAAAGGTATGGATGGTATTCTCTCTTAGTACCCATTCCAAAAGTGTTAAATTGTATTACTTAATTACAATCTTTTTTCTTCAGATTGCTGATTTTGGATTGTCAAATGTGTTTGATGAAACAAGATTACTTGGCACATTTTGTGGGAGTCCATTATATGCATCTCCTGAAATTGTTCAGGGAACTCCATATCATGGACCTGAGGTGGATTGCTGGTAAGTCTTTCATAACAAGGCAAAAATCTGCTCTAGTTTGCTGGAAGTGAAATAACTTTTCTGTTTCCAGGTCGTTAGGTGTTCTCCTTTACACATTGGTGTATGGTGCTATGCCATTTGATGGTTCTAATTTCAAACGTTTGGTTAAACAAATATCTCAGGGAGATTACTTTGAACCTAAAAAACCATCTCGTAAGTAAATTTATGTGAATTATGTATAATATGCCCTGCGTCTTATACATCTTACCAATGAATATCCTTTTTTTTTTAGCTGCATCTCCTCTTATTAGAGAAATGCTGACAGTATCACCCGCAAAGCGTGCTGACATTGTGAAAATTTGTTCTCACTGGTGGGTTAATGAAGGCCAAAGTGAGTCCTGCCTAGATATTGCTGAACACTTAGCAAACCAAACCCCCGTTAGATTGGATCTCCTACTCTCACTAGCTCCTCCTGTGTCATCTGAACAAGTTGTTGTGACCAATGATCAGGTGTGTGTTTGATTTAAGATTTTTTTTCTCATTCCTTTTTTTTTACCCAATTATTTCATGGCTTCTTTTGTTCATGGTCCTTTCCACAGAAGGGTAATGGAGACGTAGCAGGAGCCTCTGAAGGCCCAGTTCGATCACACTCTGTCGGTAGCCTCATGGACTTAGACCAACCATCTGCAGAAAGGAGAATAAGAGACTTTGTTAACTCTACAAAGGCAGAGACTTCAAATAGCAAAAGTAAAATTTATTTCTTTGCATGAAAGATATGGATGTGATTGATTTCTTGCATTAAACTAGATATCTTCTTTTCCAGGTAATATTGACAAGATTGCAGACACACCAAAACGCAAACTTGAGGATGCTGTTTCGACTGATGATGCTAGTGTTGGAGGAGCAAAGAAGAAAGAAAGGTCACGTAGCAAACAGCGAAATAGTCGCTCAGATAGAAGATCCACAAGTCGAAGTAGGAAACAGGCTGAGACCATGGACATTGAATCTGAAAGTCTTCCTAGGAGTGATTCTAAGGACTTAACTCTCGCTGCTGCTTGTGCTATTAATGATGATTTACAAGACAAATATCCTCAACCAAATCAAAGTGAATCACCTAACAAAAATGAAGAAAAGCGAAAATCGGTGAAAGGAACGAAAAAGAAATCTAAACCTGAGAGGGATGAAAGTTCGTTATTAACACAAAATACTGCTGGTGCAGATCCGGAGACCGGTATAGCTGAAGGTAAAAGTGGAACTGAACCAACACAAGAAGCAAAGATTCCAATGGAGGAAAATTCTAAGAGTAAATCAAAACGAAAGCCAGTGGATGGAGAACAAACGAAACGAGATGTGTCTATGACATCAACAAATGAAAAATTAAGTGATAGTAGTCCAAGTGATGAAAGTGTGAGGTCTAGCCAGTCTGAGCCGTGTGTAGAAGAAGTGAGAGATGATGTGAATGGTGATGATGTGAGTGAGGGTGTAGTAAGTATTATAAGTTCTTCCACGGCACCTCCATCGTCTTTAAGTTTTAGTGATACAGGTGCTGATATTCCTAGTCTTGACAAAGCAAAAAGCCAGGGGAAGATTAGCCTATCCAAAATAATTAGTCCTACAAATGAAGTGCCAGCTGTACCTGTGCCGAACACTCCTGAAGATCCAGAACCTCCTAGAAGCACAGAGCGCAGAAAATCCAAGATATTTGAGACAGCAGAGAAGTTCAATAATCTTGCAAATGTCACTACAGAGAGAAAGGGTTCCATTGTTGAAAAGCCGAAGAAAATTCACATACCTGGCGTTAAAGTTAGTGATGCAAAAGCTGCATTTGAAAGGAAATCTTCTATCACTCCAGGTACAGCACCAGTAACAGCTACTGCTGAGCGAAAAGGTTCATTGACGTCTGTACCTGCTGGAGTGAAAAGCTCCATGTCTAAAAAGACTGTTTCTGATCAATCACAATCAGGCATTTCAGAATATTCTGCCTCTGACCCAGCACAAAGTAAAGGTATTGATGATGTCAATACAGACCTTTCAACCCAAGGTTCACCAGATGAGAATGAAAGGGCAAAGAAGGTTAAAGAAGCTGCTGGACTTATTAGTAGTGTTGTAGAAGGCCAACTCACGGGAAGGAGAGTTTCATTGAAAAACACTCCAAAACTTGGTTCACTTCATGGATCTAGGGCTGGTACACCATCAGCACCGGGCACACCTTTGTCTCCAACTGGAGTGGATCCAACTACCGGTCTGAAAACTGTACGGGTACAAGTGGCACCCAATGATATCCGTCTGGCTACAATTCAGGTACACTTCTTGAGAATTCTATTTTTTACTGCATATATTGACATTTTCTTGGGTTCTTTTCTGTATTAATAAAATACCTCTTGTAATTTTAGGTGTCTACTCCACAAGCTACCAAATATCCAGGACAAGAGCCCCCTCTTCCTAATTTAGTTCCACAATCTGGAGATGCTGATGAAACTGAACCCAAGAAAACAGCAAGCAAGATGGAAATAACACTGAAATCTGCCACTCTGCCTCGACGTAAAACATCTGAGGCCAAGATTCAAATGGGCACTCCTCCTCCAGCCAAAGCTCAAAGCCCTGAAAAACTTGTGCGTATGATTCAGGCTCCACCTTCTCCTGGGCGAAGAGCGAGTGTTGGTCCACCATTAGGTGGATATCGTAGTGAAGTGGAACATATTGTTGGAGCAGCTGATTATCCAAACAAACCAAGACACCAAAGAAGTGAAGTATCTTTCCCTGTTGCTGCTGCAAACAGTTCAACAAGGGTTCATCCAATGCCTTTCAGGTATGCCTTTCTATTTTGGATATGGAAATTTTCCTTGCCTTCAAAATATTTTCATCAGAGCTAAACATTATTACTATTTCAGATCGGCTTCATGTGAACCAGAGTCAACTAAGTCTAAACCTCGAGAACACATTATTCCCATTCATTTTGAAGCCGAAGAAAATGCAGCTCCACGAACTTCTACTCCTCCAGCTAAGCCACCTGTTCCTCCAACTACGTCTCAATCGGCTTCTGGAAACTTACCCTACCAGAGAACTCTATCTCAACTTTCACAGAGGTACAATTATTTCCACTTAAGAAAACATAAACTGATTTCTTTTCTTTTAAGGAATGTGAATTTTTACATTGATTCTCTCCAGGTCTAATAGTTTGTCAAGGCAAAGTACTCAAGACTCCGATACTGAAAGTACAATATCACAAAGTGGTGGAGAGGCCATCAGGAAGTCGCCACGGGAATATGTCATACCTATTGCCCTGGAAGGTGGTGGATATGTTACTCCCCGAGCTACAAGCTTAGAACCAAGTGAGGAGAGCAGGGCATCAACTCACAGTATTCCACGTTCTCGCCTTAGTAGCAGAACTAAGAGAATGAGGTAATCACTTTATATTCCATCGATTGAAATTCAGAAAGTTTGCTTTGCTGCTTCAATCTCTGCTATAACTGCTTATTGTTTAAGTAACTGCGCAATCAGCTAACCTTTGCTAATTTTTTGTGTTTTCTGCCTTTCTAAAACTTGGATAACAGTCGAGAAAGACATCGAAGTAAATTCAGGTAATTGTTCGCTTTTTTCTGCTTTTTCTAGTGTCTTAATATGAGCAAGTAAATGTGGGATGAGCATTTGAGACTGTATGGAAATTATTTTTCTTTATGTTTTGATGTACTGAACATTGAAAGAGTTCTAATGCTCCCCTCCACTTCTTTTTGTTTCTGTTTCTGTCAAGCAGCAGTTTGCTTAGTGAGAGTGAAGATGAAGGACCATTTGCAGCTCTGCATCGACATAGTTCCATTGGGAGGGACAGTGATAACGAGGATCGCCCATCTGCTTTCCATCTCCATCGTTTGAGGTTTGTACCCCAATGTCAATGTCATTTAAACATTATCTTGTGCAAATTACACAACTATTTTATTTAACTCTGCTCTTTTCTTTGTACATCAGAAGTTCAAGACCATCTCAACGTACACTTGAGCACACAGACAGCATGAGCTCAGCGGAAGAAGAGGATGATGATGAGGGCTTTGAGTTACTCACAGCGGAGAACCTGTTTTCATCTCTGTTATCTAGGGTACATAATTAAGAAAATATCTTCCTTAGGGTTAAAATTAGACCTGCAATGTCCTGTTTGTGAAATGTGCAATTTGCAGCCAAGTTCTAATTAATTTTCAATTTGAATTTCAGGTTCGCAGTTTAACTCAAAGACTCAATGTTGAAGATGGTGGAAGACCAGGGTTTCCATCATCAAGATTACTCAGCCAATTTGGTGCTTCTCCCGGCTCACGTACATCACCTTTTATGTTTCCATCTTCAAGTCTGCTCAGCAGAGGCTCGCCTTTTGAGCCACTGTCTCGGTTAGTAAAAGTACAGTGAATTGGCATGCATGCTTTAAAAAAACAAATTTCTTCCATTCTTCAATAATCTTATCTATGTATCTAAACTCTGAAAGATATTTGCTTATGTAATAATCCTAATGCATAAAAAAACATCTAATGTGTGTGATTGGAAATAGGAGATACTGTACTTAACATCCACTATTTTTGTGTTGTTCAGTGTACATGATTCCAGCACTCAGAGAACAGTAACAACTACATTTAAGTGAGTGTGTACTAATATCTAATTTGCACTGTGAACCATAGGCTTTTGTATCTTTGCCTTTTATGTAACCTTCCTTATAAATCTTTTGTAAATCTTATTGTAAAACTGTATTATCAAACCATACTCAATAGTGTCTCTGCTACTCTTCCTCAAATGTAATGCTTTCGCAAAACAAAAAAAAAGGAAAAGACCAACAACAAAAAAACAAAACAAAAAAAAACAAGAAGCTTTTAGAATAGTAAGACGTCAAGTGAAATAACTTTCGGTTTTATCAATTCGTTTCTGTAACTTCATTTTTAATTTTTCAGACGAATATCTGAGGCTTCCAGATCTTTCAGTCGAAACGACAGTGAAAGTGGCAGTGTAGGTCCTACTCCTTGGAGAAGAAGTGTTAGCAGAGATGTCTCTGACACGGATAGCCTTTATAGTGAATCACACAACAGTGGCACCCTCCCTAAAGGTAAGTTCTATTCTGCTGCTGACATCATCCATGTTCTCTATCAAAAAAGTCCATATGAGAGCAGTTAGTTTAAACAGACTCATTTTGGTAGCAGTTATATAAATATAGATTTTCAATCTTGAAAATTTGAATGGTGATTTTTATCTAGGGAATTAAAAAAAACTGTGTCATGTTGAGGTGCTTGGACTACCTCTCGATATTTTCATGGACCTGTGCACATAAAATGTAGAGGGAACTTGCTCACATCAAAGGTGAATTATGTAGTCAATTTCTAAGCAGTCAGCAAGAACTGTAAAGTAAAGGCCCTTATGGGGAAGACTGTTTGCAATAAGCATGAGGGAGGAATTCAGGAGCCTCCTTACATAGGTTTGTTAGGCATTTATATTTCAATTTAGTTTTATCATCGTCACACTCGTACTCCTTTCATTTGTGTTTGCTTTTTACCCCTCAATAACATTAACGTGCTGAAACTTGCATTTTAAAAAAGTGTTTGCTCTTCGCGTAGGCATAGGGCACAATTCTATTCGCTCTGCTTCTATCAGTAGAACTTTGTTCTTGTTGTTTTTGTTTTTTTATATCTACGTTGGATATATGTAGTCATTCCAATGACCAATTTATCAAAAATTGAACAAATACATAACTACAAATAAAAATAACCACATGCTTAAGTTATCTTAAAATGAAATCAATTGTTCACTGCAAAGAAAATTTGTGTCAAAGTTCTACTTGATTGGGCAAGCAGCAACCTCTTTGGCTACTTTAAGTTTTGTAGTAAATAAATCAGATGGTGAGTAAAATTGCATGATATATGTCCATCACTTTTTTTGACTTTAACAAAGTTTGTGTGTTAAAAAACCATGGAGGCTGAGAATGTATGAGTTTTTGTCTCTTGAGACGTTATTAATGAAATATTATTTTGCATTTTGAATTACGACAGTCCTCACAATCAAAGTTACATACTTTACAGAACTTGGTCAATTATCGTAGACATTTTGATGTAGTTTAAGAAATGCAGTACAGACCTGTACAAGAACCCTGCATCCATTATTGTTTTGTTTTGTAGAATTTCTGCAAGTGGGTTCAGTATTTTGCCACAGTACAAATATATGTTACACCTTGTATGTGTATGTCAGAATATTTCCACTACATTTTTCCATTTTTCCTGATGGTGGTAAATGCAAGCATCGGGTTAAATAAATGTTATGAATACTAACCATCAGCTTGTTCATCTACAGACATGAGTTATAGTTTATGGTTGTCCTCAAAAAGTATTTTTTCTTTTTAAGGTTTGTTAAAAACTTGCAACCAGAATTGTGTTACAATTTTAAAACACAGCGATTCTACTCACAGCCACGTAAACAGGCGCTCAAGTATTAGATTCAGTTACCAAGTTTATTTAATGGTATTATGCATGCCATTTGAAACACTGTTGTGGTCTATCAACTTTGTAAATACATATTATTATACCTTTGAATTTACATTCCTCACTAACTTTTTTGTGGTTTACTGTAACCCACATGTGATTTGTAACACACATTCAGAAATTGAAGTGATATATCAATTTAGGATTACTGTATGATCTATATTTTACACATTTTTAAAGCAATATTAAAATCATGTATTTTACTAGTAGCTTTCATATTTCAACTTAATTTTTTTTTTTTTGACAACTACACAAAATATTTGTACGTATTGTTTCAGTATCTATCACATTTCAATTCAAAGTGCTTTATCCCCTTGCTTTTGTGCAGTTGTCAGACTGGTAAGCTTGCTTTTATAAAGTATGTAAGTGGCCATAGCCTCAGCTTGCATGAGTGACTAGTTTGAAGAAAATGCAGCAGAACAAATAAACTGCTGGAATTTACTGATGAGTGTCCTCAAGGTATACCAATGTTGTTTTTAGGATAGGATAGAAATTCATTATAATTTATGACACTATTATAAGACCAAATAATAGATCATTGGCTGATACCGTTTCCAATTTGAACATGACGTTGTGTACTATTGTAGCCGCGTTGTTGATGGAAGGAAGATGCATATCCAGTAGTACTACAGCATATCCCTGACTCAATCTCAATAGACGATGTGATGCAAGTTCCTGATACATCTCTGCCTCACTGGTTTAGACTGCTTTTTTTTCGTTCTCGTTTGTGAAGCTCTTCTGATTGACTCTTTCTGTTGATCCCATCGACTACTACTACATTTTCTCTCTCTTTCTGATGATTTTCCAGCGAGGGTTCGTGTGAGCGTGCATGTACCAGGGGCAGGGGGGCGCAAGTTTGGAGGAGGGGGCGGCGGAGGCGGGAGCATGAGCGGAGGGAGCAGCGGGGGCAGTGTCAGTGGCGCCAGCTCCCCCACTGGCTCCTCCACCCACTAGCGCGCCCCGCCCCCTCCCACCAACCCCACGTCCAACCCCACACCCCCAACCCCACATCGGCCACATGCAACAAGCAACCAAGTGACGGTAGTTTTGTGCTAGTATGTACCTCTATAAATCTTTGCTAACATTTATTAACAAGAGTATCAATTTCTTTCTGGAATGCGGAACAACTTTATGAGTTTGTGTCATGAAACAGTTGATGCGTGCACACTTTTATCAAGAGAAAGTATATTTTTGGTCATTTAAAGAAATTCACTGTGTGTTTCAGAAAGAAGTTGTGTAGTCTTACTGCTTTGTAGAAATGTGCGAAAGCATGTAAATTGAAACAAGGCAGGGGCTAAGAGACGGGCATCAGTAAGTGTTTCTTACTGATACCGTTCCTGCCCGACCCGACGAGGACGGCGCCAGCATGTCCCCTCAACGCAGCCGGGGTGAGGGCGACGGTAACCCGCCCCAGCGGCGTCGAACTTGGCATGCGCGCAGTGTGACACTAACAGAACGCCGACGCCCTCGTCGACTTTCGCCGTCCTTCGTCGGGGGCCCCTGTGTTCTGCGCCACCCAGCCTCTGACTCTCTTCTTCTGCTCGCAGGTCGTAGCAGCGGCGACTTCAGCGAGGCCTCCTCCTTGTCGTCCTACTCGTACACGCCCAGCCTGGCGGCGCGGCTGGCGCAGTACCAGCAGGGCTCGCCGTCAGGGGCGGCCGCGCCGGAGCGCCCGCAGCACCGCACGCCCCGCTCCTACATGAAGAGCAAGTCCACCGGGACCTCGGGCGCAGACGACGTGGCCGGCCTGACGGGACGCTACCCGCGGGGCAGCGCCGCCGGCAGCAGCAGCTTCTCCAGCGCCCGGCGGGCGGCCAGCGGCGTGACCCGCGCCCTGGAGCAGGAGCTCAACGGTCTCAACATCCCCACCTCGTACCTACCGAACCCCAGCCGGGCTTCTTCTCGGGCCCTGGAAGAAGAGCTCAACGGCCTCAACATCCCGACCTCGTACCTGCCCAACCCCAGCCGGGCGTCTTCGTCGCGCGCCCTGGAGGAGGAACTCAACGGCCTCAACATCCCCACTTCGTATTTACCGCCCAGTCACGGGCCGAGCCCGAGCCGGTCCTTGGTCGGGGACGACGCCGGGGACGTGTACTCGAGCGCGGCGCGGCGCCTCGGCCTGTCCAGGACGCTGTCCATGCGGGAGCGGCCCGCGAGCCCCAGCTCCCAGTCCACCTCCTCATACAGACCGTCGTACCTGTCCTCGCTGTCCTCCCCCGGGCGCCGGCCGTACTCGTCCTACACCAGCCCGCTGTCCAGCTCCGTGTCGCTGTCCGACTCGGACCGGCCTCCGCTGCCGCGCCGCTCCTCGGGGCTCGGCCTCTCGGGCGTCGGTTTCGGCCACCAGAGCTCGTCGAGGGCGAGCGACGACGACTGCGCCTACTACGAGATACTGCCGTCCCACCGCAAGCCGGGGCGGGAGGCGCCCGTGGTCGACAGCGTCCTCACCAGGTCGTGCCCATCCAGCGCCTTCCTCGGCGACACCCCCGCACCGGCCCCGCCCGACGCCACGGAAGCCGACACCGCGTCCGTCACCAACAAGACCACCGCCAGCGCGACTCCAGCTGCGGCCGCGACCTCGCCGGCTGGGGGCACGGCCCCGGCAGAGGACAACGCCCCGCCGCCGGCCCCGGCTCAGACCGCGCGCTCCAGGTTCGGGCGGTCCGTGTCCGTGACTCGCGAGCTCCGGCCCGCGGGCTTGGGCAGCAGCAGCGTGGGCGGCTCCTCCACAGACTTGCCCGCCCTGTCGGCCTCGGCGCTGAGGAGGTCGGCGTCGACGCGCGCCACCCCGGAGCGCTCCATCCTGAGCAAGTTCTTCCGCGGAGGGTCGGCGTCGAGCGGCGACGAGCAGCCGTCCGGGTCCGGCAGGCAGCCGCGGCAGCCGGTGCAGCGCCGCATATCGCGGTTCTTGCGGCCGGACTTCTTCGACACGCCGCGCGAGGAGAGCGCGTACGCCCGCGAGCAGGACCTCCAGCGCAGCCAGAGCCGCGACCGCGCGCAGCCCGAGCCGCAGCCCGAGCCGCAGCAGCCGGTACAGCCGCAGCCTGAACCGCCGCAGCCTGCTGAGCCCAACAAGAGCAAGACGAGCAGCCGCTTCCTGCAGTCGTTGGAGCGGCGCCTGGACAGGCTGCGCACGAGCCAGCCCCAGCAGCAGGTGCCGCCCCCTCAGCCGCCGCCCCCACAGCCTCCACCCGCGCAGTCGCCGCCACCGCCGCCGCCGTCCCAGCAGCCGCAGGAGAGTCGCATCGAGTCGACGATCCGCAGCCTCCGCGAGCGCAGCCTCGAGCCCAAGGAGTGCGACGCGGCGCCCACCGAGTCCAGCCTGCTGAAGCGCGCCGTGTCCGTGAGCGACATCCCCACGGTGAACGCGCCGCCCGCGGCCCCCGCTTCGAGCGGCAGCAGGATAGCGGGCCGCGTGATGAGCCTCTTCCGCAAGGACCCGGCTGACGTCAAGCAAGGCCTCATTCCCTCCTTCAAGCCGCACCGCGCCGCGCACGCGTACTCGGGCTTCACCAGCGACAGCCTCCTGCTGGACTCGGATAGGCCCCGGGTGGGACGCGTCGCCAAGAAGACGACGGTGTCGGCGGCCTCGACACCGTCGGCGGCCTCGGCACCGTCGGCGGTCTCGGCACCGTCGGCGGCCTCGGCACCGTCGGCGGCCTCAGCACCGTCGGCGAGCACCCCGTCCAGTGGCGGCGCCGGCGGCGCCTCGGCTGACATGTCCCGGCTCGACAAGGGTCGTGATAATAACGTTTCCCTGCCTTCTTCCATGACCAAGGCTGACGCCGTGGCCGAAGCCGCCGGCGGCGCGCCAAACCAGGCCGAAGAGATCATTCCGCGAGTGACTGCAGGGGCCGCGGCCGAGAGCCAGGCGCCTCCCCTGGCGAACGGGGATGCCGCCGTCCCCAAGACTGAACCCAACTCTGCCGATTCCAAACCGAAAGTATTGCGTACTAAGTCAGGGTCCAAGGTGAGGGGGCTACTGTCGTCCAAGAGCAAGACTAAGGTCGTCAAGTCGAAGAAAGAGGCCCCTGCGGCGGAGGAGCCGGCGGCTGGCGGTGCCACCAAGCCCGAGCCGGTGCCGTCGAACCCCGAGACGGCGACCAGCAGCCAGGATGTTGTCCCTCCTCCGGTGGACCCGGTCGTAGCATCCGCTCTCGTGAAGCTGCCCGTCAAGGACACAAACACGGACACGGACACTCCGTCCAAACCCTTGCTTCGATTGAAGTTGGGCAACAAAGAAGAAGGATCTTCCGATGTTTCCTTTGTAAGATCTCTGTCCAAGACGAAGCTAGGATTAAAGGGGGACAGATCCAGTCCTCCAAAGAAGACCACGTCAAAGAGTAAGATTCCGACGGATGAAAAGATGAAAACAGTAATAAAGTCTGCGTCAAAAAGTAAACTTAGTGGATCTGTTGACAGTCGGGTGGACTGTACATTGATTGCACAGTCTCAACAGAATGGAGGGCCTCAAGTATCGAAATCCTTCTCTAAATCGGAGATGACAAAAGAAGATAGTACCTCGCGGGAGTCTCCTGTCAAATTTTCTCCTCGGACCAATGGAGACTCAAAAGAAAAGTCCCCTGTAAAACTAGCATCAAAGGCTCTGGCAGCCAAATTTGATAAGGAAATTTCTCCAATAAAATCCCTACCGCGCCCTACTCCACCAAAAGATGATACGAAACCGGCTGCCGATAAAGCAATTAGTGTGTCCTCCAGCAGGTCCTCTCCTCAAAAAGAGGAAAAGCCGAATTTCCGCAAAGAAATTTCTCCACCGAAGAAAACTTTCTCGCGCACATCCATACGAAACAAGGACGAGGCGCAGCCCTCCGTTGACAAGGAAGCTGCGCTTGTTAAATCACCATCTCGCTCTTCTGTGCGTAACAAGGAAGCAAAAGAACCTCCCGAGAGAGAAAAGTCGTGTTTAATTAAATCCTCCTCGAAGTCTTCCGTCCGTAAAGACGACACCAACACCAAAGTACTGTCGGTTTTAAAGGCTCCCGAACGTGCTTCCGAACTGAGCGTGCACTCGGACCCCGCCGCCACCCCGCTGTCCCTGATGGGAACCTCCAGGTCATCGTCCAAGAGCAAGCTGCCAAGGGTTGGCGACGACAAAGTCCTGCCGAGGACCCCCTCTAAGCCGGGCGACGAGCCCGCTAGACCGCTACTGTCGACTTCCCGCTCCGCCTCCAGGACGAAACTGGCCGACCCCGAGAGGAAGACCTCGCCCACCAAGTCTGACGACGCGGCTGCGCCGCCCGGGCCGCCGCTGAGGAAGTCGCTGTCCCGTAACGCCCTGCCCAAGGAGGAGGACGTTAAGGCCGCCGCGCCGGCCCGCTCCACGTCGAGGACGAGGCTCTTCAACAAGGCCGACTCTCCCAGCGGCTCGACCATCGATATTAGGAAATCCAACTCGAGGAGTCGTATTCTAGGCGTCGGCAAAGCCGATACGGCCAAAGAGGAGGAAGCCGGTCGGCCCAGCGTGCCCGGCCGCTCGGCCTCCAGGAGCCAGCCGTCCAATAAGAGCGACAGCTGCTGCACGCCCCCGCGGGATGAGGACGGCAACAAAAGCAAGGCTTGTGTCCCCAGTAAGGCCGAATCCCCCAAGAGGGAAGACGATGTCGTCAACGTGACCGTCTCCCCCAGCCGGTCGGGCTCTCGGAGCAGGATCGGCGCCGTTGTCACCAAATCCACGTCCAAAACCAGAGTTATCAAGGACGACTCTCCCGTGAGCAAGTCCCCGTCGAAGACCAGAGTAGTGAAGGACGACACAGTCGTCAGCAGGTCATCGTCAAAGACCAGAGTAACCAAGGACGACTCTACGGTATCAAAGTCTTTGTCAAAGACCAAAGTGCCTAAAGACGACTCTCCAGTAAGCAAATCCCCGTCCAAAGCCAGAGTAACCAAGGATGAATCTCCCAGCGGCAAATCCCCGTCGAAGAGTAGAGTGACCAAGGAAGATTCTCCATTCAGCAAATCCCCGCCCAAGGCCAAAGTGACCAAAGCGACTGCAAAGGCGAAGATCGCCGACCCCGCCACCCCCGCGCCCCAGCCAAGCGCGACTACGATTCCCACGTTGACGACGTCCCGGCCGACCGACGACGAGGTGCGGAGCACGGCGCGGTCGCTCACGCGGTCGTCCTCGCGGGGCGAAGGCTGCAGCCCCGTGCGCAGGGCCGTGTCCAGCAGCCCAGGGCTGCGGTTGGAGCACAGCCCCAGCCCGGGGCCGAGCACCCACCACCACCATCACCACCACCATCACCACGGGCTCAGGCCGGACGGCGGCCACCGCCACCGGGACAGGCACGCGCACGGGCCGCGTCCACGCAGCATGTCGCACACCCGACCCGCCGACCCGGACATGACCGTCGTGTCCCTCAAGGACGTGGAGCGCCGCCACCGGGAGATGCTGCTCGACAAGTGGTCGCAGAGCCTGCAGTCGCTGCACTCGGAGCAGGCCGCAGAGAAGGCCAAGAAGCAGCAGGAGGAGCAGGCCAAAGTCGCGGCGGAGGCAGCCGTGGCACCGGCGGCGGGCGTGCCCGCGCCCGCAGCGCCGGTGAGTGAGGTCGCCCAGTCGGCCGCCCCCGCCCCGCCCGCCGCCTCGCGCCCGCGGCCGCCTCTACATCTGGACCTGTTCCCCGTGGCGGCCCCGCGCGCCACCTCCCCGTCAGAGTCGTGGTCCGCGTGCTCGTCCCCTGCGCCATCGCCCACCCCACCGTCGCCCTCCGCCGATGATGCGCCCGAAAGCGTGAGCGACCGCATTCGGCGCAAGAGCTTCTACAGCCGCTTCAACGACATCACGAAAAAGAAGAAGAAGCCGACGACGCCTCCCGCGCCTTCGCCGTCCTCCTCGCTGCTAGGCAGCCCGTCGGCCCGCCCGCGCCCAGTCCTGGACCTGGACGAGGCCCTGTACGGCCCCACGCCCTCCACCCCTCGGCCGCGCAGGTCCCCGGGCGTGTCGCCGGTGGCGAGCATGGTGGTTATCCCGCGGCCCAAGTACAACGGCGCCCTCCTGGACACAGCGCTGTCCCCCTCCGCGGCCACGCCGTCCTCCGTCTTAGGCGGCATAGGCGTCATGGACCGGTCGCCCACCTGGGAGCGGAGTGGCATCGAGCTGCGCAACGATCTCATGTTCCACAACTATGGACTTCACCGTTTCGACCCACACAGCCTAACTGTCAACAAGGACGCCCTGCTGGGGGCCCTCTCTCCCACTGGCAGCGCTGCGGCCCTCAGCCCCAAAGTGGAAGTCAAGTCGGACGCCAAGATGGCTGCTAAGCTGGACGCCAAGGGTGAGACCAAGCTGTCCACGGTCCCTCAACCCGAGCCCACATCTGCGGAGACCAGCTGTGCTCAGGACGCGGACGGTTCCAAGACCCGAAGCACGGACCCCACCGAATGATCCTATTTGGACAGTATATCAGAAGGTACTTCCGGTCGTGTTTACGTGATTAGCTTCTTGTTCCTTTCATCTTTGGCGATTGAATGTGTGTTTTCTACTCGCTTTTCCTTTTTTATAATGTATGATGTTTTTGCCTTGAGATAGTATTATTCCAGGCTCTTCGTGGAACACTGTGATATCGTAATCAGGTTGAAGTCGGCGCCCTCTAGCCCTCGTTCTTGAAGACTGTGTCACCATGTGTTCTTGGTTTAAGTTTGATGTCGGGTTTCTTCGCTGTCTAAGTGTCCCAATTATTACTGTTGATAAAAACCTGGCCTGCCTGGCCGGCCAACTTTGGTTTGTACTTGTTGTGTGATATTTATGATGGGGAAATTGGGGCATCAAGCAAAAAGTATTTTGAAGACATTTGTATTATGAACAAAATATATTTTGTAAATTTATCTGTGTGATAGTTCAGCTCCAGAATTGTACAAAGTTTATTCTTCATCAACCTCATGTTGACATAGGGGGAATTTTATTACTGCTTATTTATTTTTCATATAAGAAGTAAAACATTGGTGCTGCTGTTTACTCTAGTGTGATGTGTGATGGAAAGTTTATAAATTGTAAGGTTTTAGTTAGTCTACTCTTAGTATTTATCATCACTCGGAGATTAAAATAAAGAGTATTCTAATGATTCATGTTCATCTACAATAGTTGTTGACAGCTTTCTGTGTTTTCTCCTAATTCTTTAGTCTCTGTTCAGAATTGCTTGCTTTGTCTGCAACTGATTAATTGCACCTTTTGGCTGTAATTTTGACTCTTTGTTCTAATTTTTTTGAAAAGACCAAAGAAACTGAATTGTGAAAGCATAATTACCACAGACTGCCTCATAGGTATATTGTTGTACTGTAAACTTAAGACTTGCCTTTCTCCTTTTTAAGGACAAAAATAGATAGTGTCTTAATTAATTACCAGTAAAACACATTGTGATCTACAATTCAGTATGCAATACTGACCCAGAGTTGGTTTTCATTACCCTTTTAAGGGTAAAAATATGTATTTAGTCTTATTAATCAAGGCTGGCCTTGCTTGTTGATTTTTTTGAAGTATATCTTCTACATGAACAGAGTCTGATACAAAAATTCAAGTCTTGGTTGTATTAAAATTAAGCAACTGCACTATACCATGTAGCACTAAGCATACTAATTAATAAATTGGATTTTCGTTATTATCCTCACATTATTTCAGGGAATGACAAGACATTCAAACAAGAAATGAACTGTGGTGCTCAATTTCTATTTTCCATTTTTGCGCAAGCTGCAAGCTATAGTTTCTGCATGCTGCTCACAGATCATGCGTGGTGTAGAGTTTTCCATTTAAGTTGATACCGTTTCTATCGTAGAATGGCATTATGTCTAGGTTAACGAAATTGTGGCAAATTAATCCTATGTGAAAAAGCATGATTGTGTGAAGTGCCTTATTTACCATTTTGTGTTTATCAGACACCTAATGTACAGTCTATATTATATAAATAAAGTGTAGAGCACTGAAACTCGATACAGTTCATTCTATCTTTTCCAGGACCCTTGTCGGTAGGCGTTTGCATATTCGTGTTATCTTTCATTCAGAGAGGACTACAAAGTGTGCCTTACTTTCTCCCCCCCCCCCCCCCTCTCTCTCTCCATTCTTTTGTTGTCGTGGGTGCGGAATCTGAAAAATTCAAATCAACTGCTGTGCACGCGCTTGCGGCGTTGCGATCATGGTATGTATGGCGTGATGGAATTCTAGAGATGTACATTTGAACGCCACTGGGCCAACTGAACGGGGCCGTCACGCCCCAGGCACATCGGCCCCGGCCGGCGTGACCTCTGCACGCACCGCCTCGTCACGCCGCCGGGCAGCAGCAGCGGCGCCCTGACCACGACCACCCGACCACGTGATCCGAATGATTTGCTGGGCCCCCTATTAGCAGTAAATTGCCGCTGTGCGCCGGGGAGCGGGGGGCGGCGGGGCGGACGCGGAGCGGTGGGCTGGGCACGCTGGGCACCGCCAGTTTGGTTGCGGTCGCAGAGGGTGTGTGTGTGGGCGGGAGGGGGGGGGGGGCAGCATGACATGCACACCACAAAGCAACGAATCGCATAACGCCTCACAAAAAGCTGGAGCCGACACCACAGCTGTGTTGGCATCCCACTCCCACTCCCCCACCCCCACCCGCTCGCCTACCAGAGCGGGCCGTTCGTCACACTTTCATCGCTGCTGCACGGCGCAGCCCGGGCGGGCCCGAGGTGGGCGGCTGAATGCCTGACCCTCCCCGGCCCGCCCCTCGATATCGCCCTCCTGCCTCAACGACCAGAGAAGCCCTGTTGCCCCGCTGTGCCATGATTCACCCACTGTCGTCGCTCCCGCCGGGGCGGCGTTTTGGGGGGTACAGGGGCGGAAAAGGGAGAGGGGGAGTAGGAGGGGGTAGTGGGAGGTGAGGGGAGGTCTTATATTGGCCCTCGTTGTCACAGCCTTACCCTGTTCGCCGTAGATTATCTCTGCGTATTTTTAGCCGCTGGCGAATCGGCGACACAATCGCCGCTCGCCCTCTTCCACCCCAACCTCGCCCCCCTCTTCCCCCCTGGCACCCATTTCCCTCAGTTTCGTTCGCGCGCGTCCTCGTTAAAGTCAACACGACGGCGCATTTTATGGCATCGCAGAGAATAGAACGGGCAGTGGGGGGGGGGGCATGGGGGGGGGGGGGGGGGGGGGGGGGGGGGGGGGGGGGGGGGGGGGGGGGGGGGGGGGCTGGCGGCGACCGTCGTAATACTCACCTGCCACGGGCTCGCCCTGCTGCTCCAAAGCCATAGGAACCCATCGCCCTCTTATTTTCTTTTACCGTGGCGGCGGCGGGGTCCTCTGTCCCAGAGCCAGGAGGGGCGGTGGCGGCGCAGGGGGCGGATAATGCTGCGGGCGCGGGGGTCGGAGGTGGGAGAGGAAGAGGGAAGCGACGTCTCTGCAGCGCTTCGCGTCCGCTCTCGCTGCTGCTGCCCGGCCCCGGGTCTGAGAACAAGAGCGGCGTAAATGACGGATGGAGACAGGCAGGGGGGTGGCGATGTCCGAGCGGAGCAGGAGGCGGGCGCCAGGCGGGGGGCGCTAGGCGGGCGCTAGGCGGGCGCTAGGCGGGCGCTAGGCGGG
>NW_026267272.1:0-10726 GCF_000697945.3 Frankliniella occidentalis | reverse complement strand
CTTTTAACAACTCAATCGAGGAACATGTCCACCAAATATCAGCCAAATCGGACAGCGTCTTAGGCACGGGCTGCCCTTCTTAATTAAATGCACTCCCAGACATTGGGCATGATAAGACCTTCTAAATGGGTCTTTTTTGCGATGGCTTCACTTAGTAGACATATCCTGGGTCCCGACCCTGAAGGTACCCTGTTGTGTCAGAATGCCACCACTCTAGGGTTCATGTATCTCTAGTGGAAACTAAGACTGGATCTAGCGCGTCTCCGTCCGACAGTACTCTCTGTTGAAACATTACCTTTAGTTTTGATAGTGTAAGGGTAAAATCAGTATGATAAATATATCATGTGCTAAAAAGACCCCTCCCGATAAAGGCTACGCCGGTAAAATACGGGCTGCACACGGGAAGTGTTAAGGTTCGGGGGTCAACGGCAATGCATCAACCTCGGGCACTGCAAAGTGTTGATGGCCCTAGGGAGCTATGGGAGAGGAAGGGGAGAGAGGGGGGGGGGCGATGGGCACGGTCACATGGACGAGAGGCCAGCCCCAGGGGGCCAGAGGGGAGCGGACGCGTGGGGTGAGCGGAACGGGGCTCTTCGATGGGAAGCGCTGCGTGCGAGGCGAGTCAGAGAGGCCCATGCCTTCGGCTGTTGGATAAACCAAACAACGTCGTCCATTATGTATTGGATCATGGGCGCAAATGTATTTTGTCCGTAAAGAGACAAAATTTTGTTTAAAAAATAATGTAAAACGCCAACGCAGCAGCAGCGGCAACACTCACTTCTCCTGCAGTGTTTATTGCATTGTGCCGAGATCTTGAGGGCGTAACGGTAAACGGTTTACCCCGGATTGCTCGGATTAACCCTGCAGTAGCCCTGGATTACCCTGATTATCCTTTCATTACCTCGGGTTAACCCTTGGTTTGCCGGGATAACCCCCCTCCCCCACCCCCTAATCGACACAGGCCGTGTCTAAAGCGGATTATACTCAAAAGTCCTTTCTCCTTTTGATAATGCCCAAAAGCCGTCGGGTTCGCCGGCAGGACGAGAGAAGAAGTTGAGTGCGTCTCGGCTGTTGGGAAGGGATGACGTGAGGGGCGGTGCCGATGTGATCCAGCCCCGTCAAAGTAATTGCTGCCCGTACGCAACGCAGCTGGAGCCGGCTGGCGCGTGGAGCGGCGTAGTGTGGCGCAGCATGGCTCGGCGTAGCGGTGAATTTCGTTAAATGTGAATGTGGGTCAAGTGGAAGTCTGTATTACCCGGGTCGTTAGTCACGCCCCCCTCTCCCTGCCCCTCCCTCCTACCGGAGCCCGCAGTCGCGGGATTCCAGCTGTCTAGAGGGCGAAAAAAACGAGAGTGCTCGAGAGCGAGTGAGATGGGGCCGGGGAGGTGAAGAGTGGTCGGCTGTCCATCTATCAATCACTCCTGGGTGTCGACTGCCACCTGCCTGGAGCGCATTGTCTGCCAAAGTATCCCTTCCTCCCTTTCGTACCTGTGCAATTTTTTTTTTCTTTGGAAGTAAGTCTGTTCGTTGCGTTGTTGTCGGGCGCGCCCGGCGAGTTTTGACACTATTACCGCGAACCTTTTCTCCGCAGCTGCACCCCTTAAGGAGAGAATAGGGGCGCGCCAGCGCCAGCGGTACGCCTGCCGTTCGGCCCGAGCGCCGCCCAGCCCCGGCGCAGCCCCGGCGCAGTCGTCAGCCGCCCTCGTTCCTTTTACTGGCGGGAACAAGATAATTTCCGGGACGAGATCCTGCCGCACGATATTATATTCGCAGAGACACGGAGTGCACCACTGTCTGCTGCGCGGCGCGCCTGGACCAGAAAGGTATCCCGCGGAAGGCGTCTCTTGCTGGGAGAGACGAAGAGACTTTGTGTGAACTTCGGGAGCAGTTATTTCCATAGGAACAGGAAAAACAGGCTGCTGTTGCTGTTGTTGCTGCTGGTGCTGGTGCTGCTGCTGCTTCTGAAGGGGAACGAGTACAACCCTCGCGAACATTTCTTGGAAACGTTTCAAAAGAGAAAAATTAAGCGAGGAGAGGGGAAATTGTCGATTACGGTCGTCATCGGCGTGTCTGTCGGTCTCTCTCCCCTCCCCCCTCTTTCTCTCTTCTTCTTTCGCGGGACTGCAACGCCGAGGGCCCGCTCTTGTCGACTAGCACAGAAATCCTCGCGTGGAGCTCTGACAGCATTGCGAACTCGCAGATACCCGCGCACGCACACACATACACCACACACACAGCATTTGTGCGATACAGAATCCCTTCTCTTTTCTAAGCTCGCGGCCTGTTGCTGGCGTGAGGGGTCCCGGGCAAGCGGAATTAGCGGACCTCCTTCTCACCCCAGTCCCCCCCAACCCCTCCCTCTTGACACGCCGTGCTGCTGCGTCGGTCCAAACTTCCCTCCACCTCGCGCGTCGGTCGCATTCTCTATTCTCTATTCGGAATCCGATTATAATGGTTGCCATCCCTCCCCTCTCTCTGTCTCTCTCCCTGTCTCTGCCTCTGCCTCTGCCTCAGCCTCTGCCTCTGCCCCTGCCCCTGCCTCTGTCTCTGTCTGTCTGTCTGTCTGTCTGTCTGTCTGTCTGTCTGTCTGTCTGTCTGTCTGTCTGTCTGTCTGTCTGTCTCTGTGTCTCTGTGTCTCTCTCCTTCACTCTCTTCTTCGCTCGCTCTCTGCTTTCGTTATTAGATGGCGGTCTGGATGGGGTCGTCTGGGGTGAGACGCACCCAGGAAAACAAGCACTCAATTTTCTTGTTTACTCGATTTTTTTAGGGCGTTGGGTTTACTTCTGTGTGGAAGAATGTCCTGCAAAATGAGTTCAAAGCAACGCTCTTAAAAAACAACAAAAAGAACACTGAGCACATACTGGAAAATACGAGGAAATCGAGTAATTCTTGTTTTTTTGCTGCGTATATGCGTGGTGACCTTCCGTCGCCCACACACACCCGAGACCTTACAGCGCACGCACGCAGAACACTCGACAAGTTCACTCTCCTCCTCATCCCGCGTCCCTACCCTTCTCTGCTCCAGTCGAGTGGCGACTCGCCCGGGTGGCCGAGGGGGACGCCCCGCCCGGGACGGACGGCGACTCCTCCGCCCTGCTGCTCCGGCTGAACTATGTCGAGGGGGCGGTGGCGGCTGGCGGCGGCGGCGGCGGCGGCGGCGGGCTCCCTTTGTGTGTGACGGACTGGCGGGCCGCAATAAGGGTGGCCAGGACGCGGCCCCGGCGAGGCAATCGCAGCACAGTCCCCCGGCCGTGGGGCGCCTCGCAGCTCGGGCTTCTCGGGGGCCCGGGACACAAAGCTCTTCCGGATCGGCGGACCGGGCGCGCGCGCGCGCGCGCGGGCGCGCTGCTGCGAACGGAGCAAAAAGATTCTCCCCCGGCCGAGCAGTTCAGCAGAAGCCGGAGCCAATTTCTTCTCCTCCGCTCGTTTTCGCTCGCTCTGTAAGGAGCGTATAGTTATTGTGTTGTATTTTATGTGCTTTCTGCCGACGCTGTGCCCCGCGGCCGCCGCTGCTGCTGCTGGGGGAGGGGCGGAGCAGATGGATGTGTTTGGCAGGCGCGACAGGGCAGAGGGAAAGTGTCGTTTGTGTAAGGGGCTTGAGTAGGATTGTAGGGCGGGTAGGGGGGGGGGGAGAGAAAAAAGAGGGGCCGTGAGAAGGAGCGACGAAAAACAGGCCGCGGCCACGAGACAATGGAGGCCGGGGAGAGGCCGTCCTATCTGAATGTACATGAGTGTCGGCTCTTCTGCAGACCGTCCCGTCCGTCCGACCGTCCGACCATCCGTCCGTTCGGTCTGTCTGCCCCCGTTCCGTTGGTCCGTTCTTCTTTTTTTGTGGGGAGCTAAGTAGTTTTCGTGCTCTCCCTCTTAGACCCTCCCTCGCTCGCACGCACGGCGCGTCGCACGGCACCCCCGCCCCCCGTGCGCCTTTTACTGCCCGGCCCGACCGGCCCTCCTCGAGCCCGATACCATCCCGTTCGTTTGGTTCACGGTTCAGTGGCCCACGTGGAGTGCGACCGGAGAGAGAGAGAGCCTGCTGCTCGGGTGGTGAGGCGGGTGACAGCGAGAGCGACAGAGAAAGACGCAGACAGCCTGTCGGCGGTGTGGGGCGCTGACCGGTCGTCATATCCCCTGCCTCACTTTGGCCGTCAGGCAGGTGGTTATCATCGGACGTCGAGTCGAGTCACACCCGAGAGATGGCGGCGGCGGTGGCGTTGTCGGTGTTGGTGTGGCTGGCGTGGGCCGCGGGGGCGGCGGCGTTGGCGGGCGCGGGGAGGCGGGGGCGGGCACCCGACCCGCTGTGGGACGAGCCGCCCCTGTCCGTCGAGGAGCCCGGCGAGGACGGCCTGATTCCGCATCAAGAACAGCAACAGCAGCAGCAAAAGACGTGAGTTTGCGTCTCCGGCCCCAAAAGAGTGAGAATTAGCACAGTTTTCGTGTTGGTCATTTTTCTTCAGAAGCTCGCTGTTGTTTCGAGTAGAATGCGCGCGCCACAATAGGGCAATGGACCAAAGAACATCAAGCACAACACGAAAAGTGTATTAAAATCAACAACACATTTTTTGAGGTGATTAGGCAGGTAAAAATGGCTCGACTTGCCGCAGCTCTGGTCGCGCCGCCCTGCTGGCGCGCGCCACCGAGACCACCTCCGACGCGGAGCTGGCGGCGCTGCTGCGAGTCCTGGTGCAGCGCGTCGACGAGGACCTCAACTGCCTCGCGCTCATCGGCGACGCCCTGCACCAGCACGTGTTCGGCAGGCTCTTCTTCAAGAAGCTCGGCCTCGTCCCCGTGTTCAAGGTGCGGCGACAACCCCTCCCCTATCCTTCCCCCCAGCTGTTCCTTGCGGCACTTTGCCGCCCCCCCTCGGGGTATAGAGGAGGGGGTCTGCGGACCGAGGGAGGGGCGGCGCGCCACTCGAGGCAAGGCGCTCTGTGATCACATCTCTAATAGCAACAACACCCCTCCCGGCCCCCTCCCGTCCTCCACGCGAGTTAGTGCGTCCTGGTCCCCATCATCTGGGCCCTCGTCAGGGTAAAGGGACCGTATCGGTAAAGGAGCCGTCCCGACTACTTGAGGCGCGCCCACTCAAACCGTCAAAAGCACGTCGAAAACATGAGAGAGGTGCCTTCTCTCATGTCGAAAAGTTATTCGGCGGCCGCCCACCTTCTCCGCAGCCATTATTGTGTATCGCCCAACACTTTAATTTCCTGCCGCGATGTGCGCGCCTCACCACGCGTCCCCGCCATCCCGTTGTGCCGCGAGCAGGTGACGGTGCAGGACGGCGAGGACCTGCTGTCGCCCAACTACCGCACGCTCAAGGCCATCCGCCAGGTGCGCAAGGAGGGCTGCCGCGCCTACTTCCTGCTCTTCGCCAACGGCATCCAGCTGGGCCGCCTGCTGCGCTTCGGCGACTCGTGAGTGCTTTTCTTTGTTTGGCTTTATATTTACTTTTTATTTTGGACCCGATAGGCGGATGGATGGCGTCATGCGAACTCTATCGCCGATGCGTGGGTGTCGTCATCCGAATCAGAGGCAAGGGACGAACTGACTTGTCTCTCTCGCCTTCACCGTGGAGAAAAGACGCCCGTCAGACAGAATCGTCGATGAGCAGCGATTCTCGATAGTATACAAAGTGAAAACAACGTTTTTTTGGTTGGGGGCGGGGGGTAAATGAACCCGATTGGGTCGTTTATACTGACGCATGGGGAAGAGGGCCACGAAGCCACGTAGTTGCGTTTCCACGAAAATAAGTCTAATTGGCACTGTACTACAGTGTACCCGAAACAACCCTAATCTTGTTGTACACATGAAATATGCGGGATTTCAGGTGATTTCAAGGATTTCTGATAGCCAAGGCCCGGGGATAGATTACTTCTGATTTCGGGGATCTCACATGATTTCGGAGGGATTTCAGGGACAGTGAGCATATGATTTCAGGAGTGTTGGTCCCCTAGATCACAGATATAAATGCAATTTCATTTCCCTGACAATGGGTTCTTTTCGAATGCATAGTGCCGAAACCTTAAGGAGTGTCGTAAAAAAGTTCATTCGGAATAGCAGTGTAAAAACCACGAGAGGGAAAAATTTCAGAGATGCGAGACGCCCAACAACTCTTGAGTCCCAACTGTACAATATTTTTTTGTGCGTGAGCGGTCCAGCTGGGCCTTCCTGCAGTATAGGAATCCAATCCATCAGAGGGAAGTTTCCCACAAAAGTAGCTCTGCCGATGGTGAGTCGGGTCGCGCTGGCAGCCTTGGGGAGGGGGAGACGGCTCCCTCCTCGCTCGTCGTCACCTCCCCGATTAGATCAAGGGGGAAACTCTTACAGCTCACAATCAGGGCGGTGCTGATCAGCGACTGATTGACAGGACAGGGAAAAGTAGTAGTCTTCGCAGAATAGTCGTCTCAGAGGCAGCTCCCCCTCTGTCGTCGCCTCGCGCATCTGCGGTCCCGTCCCTCTGGGCGCGACTTCCTCCGCTTCCTTCTACTGAGCAGGAGGGCTGGAAATAATGCGATTCAAAGTGGATTCTGTATTGACGTATAACAAGAGATAGAGAGAGTAGCCCGACAAAATACCAATCGGATCCCCCCTTCGGGAAATGTGTGTACGACGAGTTGACGAGTTATAGGCGCGAGTTGGCAACATTCTTATGGGAGTTTTGCATGGTTTTGTGGCGAGTCTTATGCGCGAGTTGGGCTCGGGCAAGCACAACGAGTTGGCAACTGGGAACCCTCGATACCAATGAAGCAATGGAGTGGGGCATGCAATCGCTCTGATGTCTGTCTGTCTGTCTGTCTGTCTATCTGTCTGTCTGTCTGTCTGTCTGTCTGTCTGTCTGTCTGTCTGTCTGTCTGTTCGTGTCCTGCTGCAGGCAGCGCGTGCTGGACACCCGAGGTCGCTTCGTGGTGCTGCACGACCGTAGGCTGTTCAGCCCGGATCTGCACTACCTCTGGAAGAAGATCGTGAACGTGGTGTTCGTCCGGCGGTACGGCGGTCCCTGGGCGCCGGGCAGCGTGGCCGGTCAGTAAGAGGAACACCTGCTTTTGTGTTTGGCTCATTCCCATGCACCTTTTCTGTGGTGGAACGCGTTTTTGTTTGTTGGAGAAAGTTGATGGCCAAAGAGCGCCACCGCCACACGCCCCACCTCTGCCCCATGGCGCACGTCACCTGTAGAGCAGACGAGCACACGTATATGGAAATTATTATTAAATACTCAACATCGTGTTAAGTACTTCAACAACTATTTTAAGAAGTGAACTTTGTCCCGCTTCCTCGCCCACCTTCAGGGTTGTTTGCAAACGACATCCCCCCCCCCCCCACCGGCTGCCGCCGGCTGCCCACACGCGCGCATACGCTCACGCTCGGAATTAAGGATTCAGCCTGGCCGCCCCTCTCACGGGACCCTGCCTCTCGTGTCCCAGGCCGCCGCTCGTCGTGGTTCGAGCTGTCCACGGTACCGTTCCCCGCGCCCATCCAGGGCGTGATGGTGACGAGGCGCCTCGACATCTGGCGCAGGGGCGCCTTCCGGCAGAACGCCGATCTTTTCAGGTATAGGAGAGCACAACTCCTCGCACACACAGGGATGTGAGGCTTTATTTTTTATTTGATTCTTTTAACTTGCAAAAACAAGTTTAATTTATTCATGGTTTTTATCATTATGTATGTATGCATCGGCGCGGCCGGGGGACCCGCAGGGACAAGACGTCCGACCTGCAGAACCAGACGCTGGCCGTGGTGACGTTCGAGCACGTGCCGGCCTCCTACAAGCTGAGGCACGTCGCCAACGAGCACGGCGACGTCACGTCTGGATTCAGCGGTCTCGAAGTGCAGGTCAAAGTTCTGCGAGTTATGGGGGGGGGGGGAAGGGGGGATAAGGAAACCAGGGCGTAGAGGCGTGGTGGAGCGCCGAGAGAGCTCCTGACACTGGGAGAGACTCGCTCGGGCGAGCGACCTCGCACTTCGCCGTCCTGCTAATTCCTTTCCCCAGTTTAGGAAAAGCCGGGAAAAGCTTTCCACACCGCCCACTCGCCACCTAATTCAGAGAGAACTCCTCACCCTCGTCAGAAATCACACACACGTGCACACATCCACCCCCACACACATTAGAACTAGGACTAACATTTGTGAGTAAAGTGAGGCTCACATCCATCACTTATTGATAGGCTTCAAGGCCGTACGTTAAGAGAAAGAAAATGAGTGGTCATGCCAGCATTGCCCTTGGCATTCCCTTTAGCCATTCACCTTAAGTAATAGAATTGTTCTCTATATCTCCTTATCGGTATCCCCATCCCAATGGCAATGTAGCCCTGAGTTCGTCCAGAAAGTACGTCCGTTTTTCCCCGATTCATTTCGACAAGTTCCGGGGGCTCGGCGCCTGCGAGGCCCGGGGTAGGCCAACCCGCCGTACCCGCATGCACTGCAGGTCAGATATTGCCTACCCACTAGGCGCTCACCAGGGGCTCGTAACGGCGAATGACGGACATTACTTTCTGCATGATCCCAAGGCGTTTCTTCTGACATGCTCATTAGTGGCACACCCGATGGGACACCTCATGGTACACTCTCAAGGTAAGGTCACCCAGGTCACCGCACAGACCACAGGTGTGCCATGGTAGTGACCCATCCCATGGCACACCCCATGGCACACAGTCAAGGTCGGCCGCAGGTGATGCAGGCGCTGGCGCGCGCCATGAACTTCGTGCCGCGGCTGTACGAGGCGCCGGGCGCGTCTCGCGAGCAGTGGGGGCGGCGGCAGCTGGACGGGTCGCTGTCCGGGCTGTTGGGTGAGGTGACCTCGGGCCGCGCCGAGCTGGTGCTGGGCGACCTGCACTACTCGCCCTTCCACCTGCGGCTCATGGACCTCTCCGTGCCGTACCACTCCGAGTGCCTCACCTTCCTCACGCCCGAGGCCACGACCGACAACAGCTGGCAGACGCTCATCCTCCCCTTCAAGTGCGTGCGCGGTCACCTTGTGATGCGCGTCCCCCTCACACACAGTGGAGTGTGATATAAACTTTCTCCCCCTCTAGGCCCGAAATGTGGCTGGCCGTGGGGCTGGCGCTGGCGGCCGGCGGGCTGACCTTCTTCGTGCTGGCGCGGTGCGGGCCGGCCGGCGACGAGGATGCGTCGCGGTCCACGCCACCGGCAGCGACGGTGCGGGCGGCGGCGGCGGCCGGCGGCGCCGAGGAGACGACGGAGGAGCGACGGCAGCGGCTGCGGGGTGAGCAGGGCGGCAGTGGGGCGCGCCGAGCTGAGCCGAGCCGGTGTCGCGGGACCTGCGAAAACTGAATTTGAAATAACAAAAAGGAAAATATAGGTATATCGTGGTGATGGTCCATGGCCTCCCCTCTGTGCTGTAGCGTCCTTCAGGAACGCGGCGGCGCGCGTCGGGGCGGGCGTGCGGCGCCTGTCGACGCAGCTGGCGCGCGCCGTGCCCCAGCTGCCGCAGCTGCGGCGCCTCCGCCGCGGCGCCCACGACGTCGCCAACGACCCGCTGCAGCAGCAGCAGATCACGACCGCACCACCACAGGCCGCCCAAGGCGAGTCGCCCCGGCAGCTGCAGCACCGACTCAATTGGCTCCCCCCGTGTGCTCGTAGGAGCGTTAATCTGGATCGCTCTGCCGGGCCAAATGAAACTGCGCGCACGCACGCCCCAGCACTCACCGTGATGGCCCCGGCAGCGGAGCGCGAGGAGGTGTCGTGGACGTAGCCGACGCCTCCCTCCCCCCTCCTCCCCCTTTCATGACGGCCGGGCCTGTTGCGGGCCGCAGATTCAGGCGACGGGTGGACCACTACTTGGATACTTCATGTATACACACTTCAAAATATTCCGACATTCGTAAAATTTTCCAGATATTCCAGATATTCCAAAACGTTTCCAGAAATTCCAAAAAATATTCCAAATATTTCAAAAGTATTCTAGATATTCCACGTCTACAAACAAAAAATATGAGTGGGACCCCTTTGGTTCAGGCCACATTTCAGCGGGCGTCTGTTGTCCCGCCACGCCGCACATCAGGCAGGGGCTGTATCACACCTTAAGAAAAATAACAGATAACAGATAACAAATAACAGATCCATTTCAGGAAGGTTATTATGCTGTTTGATCATGGTTTATTCGACTAAAGTAGCATTAATTGCAAAATATGTTCATTGAAACATTTTTGAAACGACAGAGGGCAAGAGAAACCTTATAAGATAGATCTGTCATCTGTTATTTGTTATCTGTTATTTCTCTTAAAGTGATACAGGCGTGCAGGCGTGAGGCTGTCAATGCAACGGGCCCGGATTCCCGGATGCTGGCGGCGTCGGTCGCGCGGCCGCTTTCCGGGAAGGCGAACGTGATGGTGATACCGTTGCGCGGCGCACGCGTCGTATAGCGGCTTATTGCGCGGCGTGGCGTTGCGTGGTGGAGTATGGGAAGCTGCTTTATCTTGACGTCCTGAAAGCCGGCATGTCAGTCACTGACGGTGACAGTCGCGCGCGGTGGTGCGGCCTCGTGACGCCGAGGTGGGCTGGGCTCTCCCCGAAGGCTTGCCCTAGCCCTGCCCCCGCCCCGCCCCGCGCCGCGGCTGTTGCCCCTCGGTGTCGGCACTGCAAAAGCCTCTCACGTGATTACATTTTCTTATTCCGAGCCCCCCGCCCCCTCCACGGCGCGGGAGTGCTCCCTGCTGCGGCACGCGGACCCGTAATTTGATATCAGCCCTCCACGCCTCTCCCTCCCCCCCCC
>NW_026267271.1:736437-767584 GCF_000697945.3 Frankliniella occidentalis | reverse complement strand
TTTCTTTTAAAAACTGAACCCACAAGTTTTGGCAATGAATTTTCTTCTAATGGGGAGCGTACCTTATAAAGAAGAGAGGAATAAAGGAAATAGGGTTGACAGAAATTACATGGGTGCGATGAAGTATCCCATTCGTTCGATAATTACTGAACTTCTGGGAGCAAACTGGAAAAAAGATAATCGCAAGAACTTCAGAAAAAAAGGCAAGAACTTGAGAAAAGGCGGCCCTTATTTCTCAAGGCAAGAACAAGGAACAGGCTTGAGGAACAGAAGGGAACAGGCGAAGGTATACTTGAATGTCTTGAAAATTTCGCGGCTCTGGTGGGCCATGCGACACTCTTTTGTCTTCGCAAGATATGATTTGGATAATTGACTTTTACGTGCCGATGGGCTTACCTTCACCACTTATCTGCTTCTTGGTTAATACTCGTTATTATTAAAAATTGTCTTGCAACATAAATATTGGGGAATATGAATTTCTTTACGATTTTTAACGGGCGAACGATACGTTCCCTTTAGTATGAAAAATTGAGCTAGACGTGACGTGACGTCAGTAGAGTGTTCGTCTGTCTCGCCCGTATGTCCATCATCTAATGTGTTTTTCCTTGTACGCTCTTGTGTAAATGCGACGTTCAAAAGACTTAAGTTGCAAAATATCAGAGATACAGGTCTCTTAATTGTGTTTCTCGGGGTTCAGCGTTTATGGCAACTCCTCAATTAGTTAAATAGTTGATTAATTTACTGTCGCGTCTTGACTATTACTGATGTCCACTGCCGAAACCTGAAACCGAGGGGTTAGCATAGAGGTGGGTCAACTTGTTCAGTATAGTGTTTTAATGTCAAATAGTTATCTATTATCAGCTTGTCAGTTAACAGTAACTCCCTGTTTTGTCTTTTTCTTCATTTCTTTTTAATCTTTGCTTTGCTTGATTTATAAGACTATTTGTATTGCCCCTAGCTCAGCTTGTTCATAATCTGAAAAAAATTCTTGGTGTTCCAATTCAACAGATATTAAAACAATGAGCCATGTCCTACACCGAGCTAGAGCATGGATACCAGGGTCTGAAGAAAGCACGGCCAGCATTTTATTTTGGTGACTCCTCTGTTCGATCTGTCAGTCATCGGGTATGTGAAACTGTCAATTTTCTATTTGTAAATTAATGCCATTCACCTTCCAATGCTGTACTCCAACAGGAGTGGTTTCTATGTTTCTTCTATCTGTAGTGTGATTTTCAAATTAATAGGGATCCGATTTTCTCGACAGTTAACTGTGTATCTTGTGCATCCACTGTCGATATGGATATGGTTTATTTCATGTTCATTTCCCAACATTTTATGATTAAATCAGCGTTGGATAGTTGATCATTTAGAATTTTCGGATAGCAGCCAGTATTCATAGTACCTGCTATTGTTACTTTAGACATAAAATGTCTACAGTTTTAGCAGCTGTTTTGTTTCTTAACAGAGGTGCTGATGATGGAGCATTACTTGAACTCGGTGCCAGATGTGTATATCGTCGATATCGACAATACTGCAGAGCCGTATTGGCTGCACATGGTAGCACACCTTTTTATGTACAGATTTGACTGTACCTTTCGAAGCATGTTTAAGTATAAGGAAAATGAGAAGCAGTTTTCCCCTTTTGTGTCTTCAAAGAAGGAATTTCTGCAGCTTAAATAAAGCGTTTCTTGGCTATGACAACTGCTACAGTCAAATATTTGCTTCATTGGATTTCACTATGTAATTTATAAACGTCACTTTCTAGAACTGCACTTCTTTTCCTTTAAAATATGGAACTGAATATGCTGTGTGACTCTGTGCTGCTGGTGTTTTGCTTTGCATAACAACTCATCAAAATTGTTTTTGTCATTCATGATTTATATGGAGTCTGAGTCTTATTCCCTTTTTTGAATAACAGTGAAAGGAAGCTCTTTGGCTTCTTTTCTTCTCCTTGACACACTTTTATAATTTCTGTGTACTGGTTTGTTTTGCGCTGTCCATGTATGCAAAACTGTACTCTTCTCTCTCATACCTCTTTTGTATCTTAAGGTTTTTTTAAAATTATTATTAATTTATGTAGTGTCTATTTCTTAGCACTCATGGTTTCCCCCTCCTCTACTCCTGTGAAAGGAGTGAGGCAGTGTGTTTGTCAGTCTTATCTTGATTGTTTGGGGAGCTAGCTTCAACTATGGGATCTCTACTGCTCTTGTTCCTTCTATTCATGTAGGATCTACTACAACCAATTGACGTACACAAGCAATTGTCCTTTATCACTCCCTTGTAAGTTTAAAAAAAACAGTGGTAAAGGTAATATTCTAAAGATTTATTCGTATTATTTGAATTCTGGTACAATTGACATTTAGTGATGACTTCTTGTTTTATTTTTTAAAAGCCCGTAGACTTGTCATTTGGTCAGTCCAATGGATCCCTGGAATTGGTGGAAAGGGTGGTGGCGTTTGAAACGATGGAGAAGCGATGAAAAAGAAGTTGTTTTCTGTGAAGAATGTGTATGTCAATCTTACTTTATACATTCTCATCTCTCAGTGTCCTCGTACTCTCGCACTGCTCTGCAGAAAATGTTGACTCTCATTGCTAATTGGTGGGTGCTAATTGTTGAAATCTGGAGGCACTGTCTCTTCTAAGACATCCTTAGTCTTCTTATTTAGTTGCAATTTCTTCACTACATATTTTAATACATATTGTCAAACAGAACACGCAAAATATTCCTATTCCTTTAGGAATGGAAAAAAACAGGAAGCAAAGACAAATTCAGTAAACAATATGTAGCTGTCTCGTTTGCAGGCTTTAGACTAACTGTGTTTGTAACTTGAGGGGCTTTTCAAGGCCTCTGCTTGGCTGATTTCTAATTAGAACGTATCCAACAAGTGACAATTGCAGCCAGTCTATACCTCGCATTTGTTAGGAAAGAGAGTGGTTCCAGTACATGATTGTCTTTGTGTGCTTACTCACCTTTTGGTGTCCTTTTAGGGTTTTGCTGCTAATATGTACCACAATACTAATACAGCTTTTCATCCATTTAATCATTGCTTTTGCCCTTTCCATTTATAAATATCAATCAATGTATTCTAACACTAAACATGTATATTTTTGTGACAAACTAGGTGCAACGGATGTTTAGCTGTTTCTGTGGTATGTTTACAAGGAGTTGGTTATAAGCTCGTCAAACATGTCCTCATCTTACATTCAGACCGTACAATCCATGAGATATTATGTTCTGGTGAGACTCAACTCAAACTGTTTTCATCCTTTAAAAAATAGTTGTACTGTTACAATTTTTCAGTTATGTTTTGAAGTACTGTAGTTAAAAATTTGAGCAAGTAATATATCTATCTATAATTTTTTTAAATTTTTATTTTTGGTATTGCTTGTGTTTCTATGATGTGGTCTCTCTAGACTGTAATCTCTTTTACAGTATTTCTTTGTTCCCCTTCCTTCAATTTCTATCTTTTCACAAGTCTAATGTAACTGGTCAGTTCTTCCTAATAATGGTAAACAAAGTAATTAGTTGTGTTAGATCACAATCACCACAGGAATAGCTTAATTCTAAATTACAATTATTCAATTAAATGTGGCTTTCTCCCCAATATATGATTCCTGGAACCTTTCAAAGAATTGTTTTTTGAAGTCCTGTTTACAAGTTTTGTTGGACAGAGGCATTTGAAGTGTAATTAATCAGTGTGGCATACATATTGTTTTTTGGCACTCGGGTAACTTGCTATTGGGTTTTCAATCAATTTTTGGTTTATGATGCTTATTTATGTCACAGTATATATTCTGACTGTTGCATGTGGTACTTCTCATTTTTTTTTTTTTTATTGCCCACCATTGAACTAATTTTGCATTAATGAAATTTGGTAATTTTTTTAACTATTTTTTTTCTGTGGAGTACAATACAGATGGCCTGGAAATGTCCTATGGGATTGAAACTTCCACTGTGCTGCTTCTAATGGACAACCAGTTTACTGTTTTGTGCATGTGTGTGCTTGAGTATCTGTCATCTCTTTGCAGAAGAAATATTAAAATTGATTTGTGCATATTTTGCTTGTGTGGAATTTGGTGGTCTGGGAGTTCGCTCTTTGTTGCTGTATGTCAAGAGTTCTATTTTGAAAGCTTTTGTGTGTGTATCTGAGTGTGCGTGTGTCATTGTGTGGATGCTAGCCTGTGAAGTGAGTAGATGGCAGTAAGATGAAAAAGAATCAATTGTGAGCCACTTGCTCACTTGAAAATAATTTGAGGGCTTATTCAATATATTACTATATCAGATCCCTTCCTTTTTTTGTCTAATAATGCAACAAAAACTAAACAAAATCGTCAGATTTTGTTCTTATAGTTAAATCTGAATGCTTGATTTTCTGAGTTTAAGTATGAATCACAATTGATTTTTTGCAACCTCATGAGACTAGGCCCCTAGAATAGTTTACACACACTAGGGGTCTACTGTAGACTCATGATTATACTGTGTGTTCAGGGTGTTCAGTCAGACACTTTCGTTGCTGTCAAACTGTTCTCATTTTGTGATAGTTAAAATATAATAACTGTCTTTAAGAAATAGAGCAAGTAAATTCTGGTCCATGATGTTACTGAAAGATTACATCGTCATCGTAACTTGAATCAATTTTTATAGTATCATACAATGATGTGGTTTTGACAAACACCAAGGTGAACTGTGTATAAATACTGCTCTCTGACTGACACTCACCTTTTCATTTTGTGTTCGTTCTCGGCAGAGTGACTCTTATATATCCCGGTCACATTCAGAGATAAGCCAAGCGGTATGCCTCGTTCGCACCTCTCTTGCTCACACGTGCACTTAATTAAGAGCCCCGTGACTGTAGTCGGACTTGTTCAACATCCGACCAGAAATTAGGGTGCGGCTGAAGAGCTCGTGCCCAATAAGCTCGGGTTTCTATCTCTGGTGCCATGATAGTCATTTGGATGGCGCAGGGCCAAGTCCTTAACAGCGTGCCGCTGCCCGGCCATAGGGCTGGTCTTTGGCTTTGGTCTTTGGCTGACAGACAAGGCAGAGATGCGCGGGGAAGAGGGGGGGAGGGGAGGGACGCAACTACATATTTAGGTGTCGCGCCGCGCCCTGGGCGTGCTTGGGGCCGCGAGCGCGGGCCGGTCCGCGGGGCCGAGCGCGACGGGCAGGGACACCCTATGTAGACTCGAAGAGAGGATGGCGTTGGCGGTCGTTGAGGATGGGGGTATATGGCACACCGTTCTCGACTACATCAGGGTCGTCAGAAACTTTGTCGTAAGTGCAGCTCTTCCTTCTTGACGAGCAGATCACCGTCGCGTCCCTATATACCTTCTCGCGTCGCCGCCGTCGAGGCGGTCGTGACCTCGAAGCAGCGCGCGCTGCGGGATCGGGCTGGCGGCCAGCGAGGAGGCGACTGCGGCCCTGCGGCCCTGCCAGGCTTTGGCCAGGCTTTGCCAGATGGAGCCTAGGTCAGGCCCCACTAGGCCGGCCGCCGCTGATAACCTCGCCCTCGACGTTATCCCCGCTGTCATTGTATATGCCCCAGCGTGTCAGTCGAGCCTTGCATTTCGCCGCTTACATACGTATCGTCGCGCCGCGCGCGGCTCAGCTGGCCTTCGCCCGCGCCCGCCCTCCGACAAGCTGTTTGTGCGCAGCTCCTTGCGGCGCCATGTACTATTACTACGCGGATTACCCGGAGAACTACCCCGACTGCTACTGGGTTGGTGTCTCCCCCGGCTGGTGGCCATGCTCCTTCCGCCCGTAGCTCGTGTGCTCCGTGTCCTCCCGGAGCGATGCATCCTCGACATCCCGTTCCGTGGTTGTTCGCCCGCGTTGCGCTCTCCCGTTAGCAGTTTCCATGGCATTCCCTACTCGCTGCCCCCCACCTCTCCCTCTAGGTTTCTCTTCCCCGTTCTTCCAGACTCGCTTTTGTCGTCTGCTAGACGTCCTTATTCATGGATAAACGATACTTAGATTGGCTGTTCGAGCATCAGTCTGGGAGTCGTGACAGAAATGTATGGAAGTATGAAACCCACTCCTCTGTAGAGAATCTCTCTACCTAATGTGAAAAAGAAAAACAACTGCTGTTGTTGCGCCTGACGCGTTCCGCTTGGTTTATGTCTTGAGCTTAAGCTTGACAGCGTAAACGGGGCAGAACAGACGCCATTTGATCTTTTGCTCATTGTACATTTTTGCTGATTTTTGCCTGTTCTACAACTGTTTTCTTTTCTGGGGACCTTCACTTATTGATAATTTTATGTACACTAACAGGGAGATCTCGCTGAGCTCGGAGATGATGAATTATCCGGAGATGAAGGGAATCAGGTACTGGTTGGCATTTGTGCCATGGCTAAGAAATCTCAATCAAAACCAATGAATGAGATACTGACCCGCCTTAGAGAATTTGAGTATCTTAAAATGGTTGTTTTCCCTGAAGAAGTAATACTCAAGGTAATACTTATTTTTTTCTTTAATAAAATATGTATCCATGTACTTGCATTGTTTAAAATGTATTAATTTGTTCAAAAACAGAAACCTGTTGAGGAGTGGCCTCTGGTAGACTGTCTGATATCATTCCATTCCAAAGGATTTCCTTTAGACAAAGCTATTCAGTATTCGCAGCTTAGAAATCCATTCATAATAAATAATTTACATATGCAGTATGACATTCAGGTATTTTATATTCTACATTTGCATTGATGTTCCCTCACAATATTTACAATTTGAAAACGAAAGGCATTTACTTTCTATGTTCCTTATTTCAGGATCGCAGGAAAGTTTATTCAATTCTTGCTGCAAATGGTATTGAAATTCCAAGGTATGCAGTTCTGGATAGAGACTCACCTGATCCAAAGCGTAAGTATGTTGTATAATGTTGAGTTTGGCAAAACATGATTGAAAAATGTATCCACCATAGAGTGTGATCACACCAGTGACCTTACTGTGCAAGTTTTTATTATCTGAATTTTGCTAATGGTCTTTTCCAGATCATGAGTTAGTGGAGTCTGAGGATCATGTGGAAGTTAATGGTGTTGTGTTTAACAAACCTTTTGTCGAGAAACCAGTTTCGGCTGAAGACCACAATATTTATATTTATTATCCAACTTCTGCTGGAGGTGGTAGTCAAAGATTGTTTAGGAAGGTGAGAGTGTTTGAATTTTGAATTTTTATTTGTAGTGATGTCTTTTCAATTGGGGTTTCTTTCTTTATCTGTAAGATTATGAGTGCATTCTCTTCAAGATGAATTTATATTTGAAAAACAGTTAATCTTTCTGTGGTATGTTCATTCACAATTTCCCCCCTTAACCTTTGATAACCCATATCCTCAGTCACTAGTTATTATTATCCCTTATTAGACTCTGTTTTGGTTTTGTTTTCTTTTTTGTGACAAATGGTCATCTTGTCTTTTTTGTAATGAAAACCTGAATACTTTCTCCAAAACACCAATCAAAGCTGTAGAAGTAGATAAACTGAATGTGAACATTGTTTTCTTGCATGCTTAGCTTTGTTATTTGTTTGCTTTATGACCATGCAGTAGTGATTAAGCTTCACTCCTTTTTCTCTATGTGCCATTAAGGAAATTGAAAATCATTTCATTACCTTGCTTATATTATTTTGCTCCACTGTTGTCTAGTCTTAGTTTGACAATTCAAAGTGTTTACCATCTACTTCAATTTTACGTAAATTTTTCGTTCAGTATATTTCATAAGCAGAATGCCATAAGAGGAAGAAAGAAAAGACTGTGTGACGTTATCTTTAAATTTAGTTTAATGTAGTTTGGAAGGAAACTTTCTGGAGGATTTAGTTAAAGTCAGGTAGCTGGCGTATTGTGCTTGTTGTTTCAGCCGACGCACAGAAAGAAAGCAGGCGATAATAAGAGCTGTTCACAACAGCTGCCCTGCAAAAGCAACGTTGTTGTTGTGAGTTTATTTTAAGGCCCTTTTTTTTTCATGCTTGGCTCATATCATGCATATCAACTTAAAAGTGTCTGTGAATTTATGACGTACTTTTACATACTGTACATTTTGCCAAAATTTTCTATAATTCACAAAGCAATGCTCTACAATGTGTGTTGCAGATTTTCTCAAGTGATTGATCGACTTTCAATCCCTTCCCCTCCCACTTTGTGACCAAATTGGTTACTTTCCCAGGCTGCACCTTTATTCTTCCCTTCTACAGAAACCTGTAAATAGCTTGTTGAAGTAAGCTTTCCACTTTACTCATAAATGTATAATGAACTATTTGCTATGTATCACAGTGGCACAGATATATGATTTTGAACTGATTATGCCATGGTAATTTTTTGTTGACATACTGGTGTACTTTACCCATAGCGGATAAGTTACAAGTGCAATGAGCTTTGGTATGGTTTGGTATGATAGGTTAATTTTATTGTTCTGCTGGCTAGCATTTATGTGAACCTACTTCCTAAAATCATTTGTAAATGAGAAACTTGAGCAACCCCTGTTCTTTATTACGCTAAGATTAAGAGCCCTCAAATTTAGACAGCATTATTTTGCCTTGTTGAATAAGGAAGTTCCCTTGGCACTATGTACAAAGTTTCACTTTGAACTGAAATGCAAATATTTTCTGTCACAAGTAAGTTCTCTCTTGCTCTCTGTTTCGTCCTGTTCTCACTCATTTTCTTTCCCTACTTTTGCTTTTTTTCTTTATCTCTCTTTCACTCTGTGTCTACCCTCTTGTCTGTTGTCCTTTTCACACTTTCTTTCCCTGCACCCATTTTGGAATAAGAAAATTTTGTGTTTTCATAGAGTTTTATCTTAATACAGATCAAAATACATATATTTATTTTTTAAAAAATAGAGCCTCTGTAATAGTGTTGCTGTTTTAATTTCTTTGGTCTTTATGGTGTGATCTATAAAGAAGAAGTCATCATCTAGTTGTTCATCATTATTAGTACTACAAGCACCATGTTGAATGTTGATTACAAAGTACTGGGAATTTTGTTTTGTTAGGTTTGACATTAATCAGCAGAAATGCTTTCAGTTCAGAGTTTCCCCATGTACGTCTCAGTCTCAGCAGACTAAACAAGCATGAATTGAGATTGCTCTAGTGTTCTATCTTCATTTTTCATTTGATGCAATTGTACCCAATGCACATGCAGGTTACATAGCATCTCTTACTGATATTTCCAGCTTGAAATTCTGCCTTTTAATCATACTTCTTTCGGTTTGGATTGGATGGTTTATTTTATTTTATTTTTTATTTTTTTCAATCAATTCTAAACAGAGGTGGACCATGTCTTTAACTTCTGGTTCCAGCAGGAAAATACCCCTGGTACTTGTATGTTACACTGTAATACATAATCTTTACTTTTATGCATGCCTGATTTGTTGCATTGAAATAGTTTTAATTTTATGTCGCTTTAATAATGCACCTTTGTAGTCAGCTATTGAAGACTCAACCTTTTTTTTTTTTTGCGTTTTTTTTTTTTTTTGTAGTTTTAAAATATGTGATTTTGAATCTAATACTGTCTAAATATTAAGTACATGTTAAACACTTAAAGACTGGAAGTTTAACTTGGGGATTTGTAAAACCTTACCCTCCTAATACTAAATAAATGATTAGAAAATAAATCATTCTTTGTTTTAGATCGGAAGCCGTAGTAGTGTTTACTCACCTGAGTCCAGAGTAAGAAAAACTGGATCTTTTATTTATGAAGACTTCATGCCAACAGATGGCACAGATGTTAAGGTATGATTTTAATTTTCTTAATTGCACTATTGAACACTTAGTATAGTTTTTCATTTTTGATGTAACTCTGATTTGTTTCTAAAGGTTTATACAGTTGGTCCTGACTACGCACATGCTGAAGCTCGAAAATCTCCAGCTCTGGATGGCAAGGTAGAACGTGATTCAGAAGGAAAGGAAATTAGATATCCAGTCATATTAACAAATGCTGAAAAATTAATTTCGCGAAGAGTGTGCTTGGCATTTAAACAGACTGTTTGTGGCTTTGACCTGCTCAGGTATTTTGCATTACATGCAGCATTAAAAATATGTAATTTAATTTATCTAAAAAAAAATCTTACTTGGACACTTGTTGTTTTTGTTTTTTGTTTTTTTTGTTTGTTTCTTTTAGGGCTAATGGGAAATCATATGTTTGTGATGTAAATGGTTTTAGCTTCGTGAAAAACTCAAATAAATACTATGATGATTCTGCCAAAATTCTCGGAAATATGATATTGCGGGAACTAGCCCCCACTTTGCACATTCCATGGTCTGTTCCTTTTCAATTAGACGATCCACCATTTGTACCAACCACTTTCGGAAAGATGTAAGTTACTCAAATCGTGGCTGAACTCTGATTTTCCTATGTTTTCTGTGCTATTATTGCTAATATCTTTCTGGCCATAGGATGGAATTGAGATGTGTTGTTGCTGTTATACGGCATGGAGACCGCACACCCAAGCAAAAGATGAAAGTTGAAGTTCGTCACCCAAAGTAAGGTTCTTCCAGATAATTTCATGATGTGTTCTGCAGTTACTATTAGTTTTATTAAACATATTTTTTGTCCTAGATTCTTTGAAATATTTGCTAAGTATGATGGATACAAACATGGCCATGTAAAATTAAAGAGACCTAAGCAATTACAAGAAATTTTGGATATAGCTCGCTCTTTGCTCTGTGATATAAAAACGCACTCAGCAGATTGTGAGATAGAAGAAAAGCGTGGGAAATTGGAGCAGTTGAAAAGTGTTCTTGAAATGTACAATAATTGCGTAATAACTTTGCAGTTACTGAAAATTTACAGTGTTTTCATCCAAGTTAGATCTTTAAGCCTAAAATTAGTGTGCTATTTTATTTTCCTTTCTGTCTATTTCAGGTATGGACACTTTTCTGGAATTAATCGTAAAGTTCAGATGAAATATCAACCTAAAGGAAGACCTAGGGGTTCAAGTAGCGATGATGGTACAGATCTTAGTACGACAACTTTTTTTATTTTATTTTTTTTTCGCTTTTATGCAATGTGTTAATATGATTTGTCTGTGAACTTGTTTGTAGTTGTTCATGAGAACGAATAATTCACATCATTGTGAGCACCTTTTTAAAGTCTATATGAGAGGGCCATTCTTGAATCGAGACAACTACTAAACAATCAAATCTTATTTAAAAGGCATATCTTACATATTAATACCTCAATATGTACCCAATACTTATATTATTTTTTATGCTCCTTAGATGCACCTAAAGAACCTTCCTTGGTTCTCATATTAAAATGGGGAGGTGAGCTGACACCGGCTGGACGTATTCAAGCAGAAGAACTTGGTCGAATATTCAGATGCATGTATCCTGGCGGGCAAGGTAGGACTTTAATTGTAACTTAGATTCAGCAGTTTAATACTTCCTAATGCTGAGGGTCTTTTTTTCTAATGGTGTTTAAGCTTGTGTTTGAAACCGAGGCTCCTCAAGTTATTGTTTTTCTTCTTTTTTTTATGAACAGAAGTACACATGTACCTCTAATTATTTTTAATTATTTTGTTTCAATTTTATTTTTTGATGGTAGCACATATCAAACCTCTCTGCTAGTACAGGTTTTCAATTTGGTTTGTACCAAACTTGTTGGTGTTGACCTTTTGATCGGTTGACAGTTCAATTGTTAGAGTAATTCTGAGTTTTATAAATAAATATAAGACCGTTGAGTTTGAACTGAGTCCACAGGGAAATTAAAACTACATATCTTAATCAATCTGAGAAAGAGATTACATATTTGCTTGAACTGATATACTTCAAGTTTAGATAAATTAAGTTAACCAGGTTCTGAGTTTTACTTCACTAGTCTTGAAGTCTTTGAGCTGGAACTCATCTGACCCCCTGGGGGACTCGCACATCACTTAAGACATCGCTGCTGAGCTCTTCCTGGAACTCTTCCCAATGTATGTGTTGGATTGTATGTGAGTTTTGTATCAATTAGGTATGGGAAATTGAACGGAAGCTTCTACTAACATTTGCTGACAGCTCCTGCTAACCTGCCCTTGCCACTCCTTACCGATGCCTGAATGCTTGATAACCAAAGACAATTCTTTCTGTTGTTAATGTTTTATCTGAAGTGCACTACACTTCTCTTTTTCACCTCGGCAAGAACAAATTCTGGAAAAGTAATGACCCAATATTGATCTGCACATCATTATGATTCTTTTTATTAGTCCACATCTTATCTTTGAAAACATGTGGGTTATCAATAACTTAACAAGTATATCATTGAAATACCCTTGATAATGTAATTATAACATAATGATGACTTTGAAAGCACTAACTATCTCTTAACAAACTTTGATACTTGTAAATTAACTTTGCATTGAAAGCATTTCTTAATCTAGTTGTAGAAGTGTAAATATTAGTTGCCTACTTAAGTATCATTGTAAAAAATATTTGTACTGTAGTCCATTCAGTGTTCATTGTTGACTAAGGTATAGCAGAATAGCCTTAATTTTCCTTTGAACTCTTCCACTTTTTTAACACATCAACATTAAGTCACAGACATCACAGTTTGAGCCACAATTTTCACTGTTTTGTGTTTCATATTAAACATTTTGTAAAGGGAAAGACTAACTATAGCTTCTATTCATTATTCATTGTACTAACTGCATGGTGTGTAGAGCTTAGTCACAGAAGTGCTACATTAAAATCATAACCATGCTCACTTTAAAAAGAAAAAAAACAAAACATTTATTAAGCTTTTCAAAAATAATATTCGCTTTTTGCTTTCATTTAAATTAAAAGTTTTGCCAAACTGATTGAAATTATTCGAGTCTATTCTATTCCCTATGCAATAGTATGAGCCGAAGTATCAGCACCCAGCTAAATGTCTTGGTCCTTGGTATTATGGAGTGCATATCTTTGAACAACTACTTACAGGTTTTTTATGATACATAATGGTATAAAAAATCTAGTGGCTACAAAAGTATGCAACTTATCTTTGATAGGCCAACGTGGACTAAATAAATTTTCTTGATGGTGGAATTATTCAAATTTATCATTAACGTAATTATTTTTTTTCTGAATTACTTAAAGTAATTTTTTCTTTAATGCTTTTTTAAGGGAAAATGCCTTAAGGTGCCTCCAAATGTGTATCAGCTTTTTCACATTTGTTTGAATTAACTTCACATTTCATACCATTCTATTTCTGTAGCTTTAACAATTGTTCATACTCATGCCTGTGTTTCCACTGCCGTATATTTGACAGAATGGTGGGTGTGAATGTGTGTGTGAATGTATGAAAGAGAAAAAACATTGTTGCTTTTTCTTGGAATGAATTTGCCTGGGCTTCTCTTCCTCTGGGTGTCAAAATTGGGATAATGGAGGGCTTGATTTGCTTTTGAACAATCTGCCCCAACTAAATGCTGGCAGTGAGTCAATTGTGTTGCGAGTCTGAAGGGAGGGCTATGATGAACATTTGATGGACACAGGTGAGTATGCAGGCACTCAGGGTCTCGGGCTGCTGCGACTTCATTCCACATATCGCCATGATCTCAAGATATATGCGTCTGATGAGGGTCGAGTCCAAATGACTGCTGCTGCCTTTGCCAAAGGTTTATTGGCTCTAGAAGGGGAGCTGACACCAATTTTGGTGCAGATGGTGAAGAGTGCCAACACTAATGGTCTTCTTGACAATGACTGTGATTCTAGCAAGTTTCAGAACATGTAAGTTGTTTTGGTATCTTGTTACATCAATTATATTTGTTCAAGTTTTTCTGGTATTTGTCCATTGGATTTAAATCTGAAAATTTCTTATTAGCGCCAAAGCAAGACTGAATGAATTAATGCAACAAGATCATGAGTTGACACCTGATGACAGAGCCAAAATCAATCCTTGTAACTCACTGAGTATTGATCAAGCACTTGACTTTGTGAAAAATCCTGTGGCCTGTTGTGAAAGGATGCAAGAGCTTATTCAAAAGCTGGTGGAGATTGTCCATATTAAAAGAGATGATCCAAAAACAAGAGGTATACCCAGTCACCCTATTCCTAAGCTACATACACATTCTCTTAACTAACGATTACATTTATTTCACAGATGCAATTCTTTATCATGGAGAAACATGGGAATTAATGGGTCGGCGATGGGGAAAGATTGAAAAAGATTTCAGTACCAAAAACAAGAAGTTTGATATATCAAAGATACCAGACATTTATGATTGTATTAAATATGATCTTCAACACAATCAGCATACCTTGCAATTTGAACAGGCTGAAGAACTTTACATGTATGCAAAATATATGGCAGATATAGTTATTCCTCAGGTACTACAGCATGGTGTATGAAAAAAGATTCTTGTTTGTGGTGCATTACGATAATTATGTCTCATTTTGATTCACAGGAATATGGGCTAACACAGCAAGAGAAATTAGCCATAGGCCAGGGTATATGCACTCCACTTCTGAAAAAAATAAGGGCTGACTTACAGCGTAATATAGAAGAGGAAAGTGATGGAGAGGCTACTGTCAATAGGCTTAACCCACGGTTTGTAAAAACCCTCATTTTTGTGTAGCATTGGCACTTACATCCGTTTTTTTTTTCTAATTAAAAATAGCCTGTGTTCTTAATCAGGTATTCTCATGGAGTTTCAAGTCCTGGCAGACATGTTCGCACTCGTCTGTACTTCACAAGTGAAAGCCATGTCCATTCTCTACTGACAGTTTTGAGATTTGGAGGTCTACTTAATGTAAGAGTTGTCTGAAACATTTCTAAGGAATGTAAATGCATATTTTTTTTATTTATTTTTTTATTTTTTTAATTTTTAATTTTTTGTAATTGCAGGAAGTGAAAGACGAACAATGGAGGCGAGCTATGGAATATGTAAGCATGGTATCAGAGCTCAACTACATGTCTCAAATTGTTGTCATGCTATATGAAGATCCAACAAAGGATCCTTATTCAGAAGAACGGTATGTTTTCAGTTGCGCTTAACCTTGTTAAGAAATGTCAGTTGAGGTTTGATTGATTCAAATCCTAATTCACAGGTTTCATGTTGAGCTGCACTTTAGTCCAGGAGTCAACTGCTGTGTGCAAAAGAATCTCCCACCAGGTCCAGGTTTCCGACCTCATAGCCGTAATGAATCTAATAAGGCTTCACACCTAGTATGTCCATTTTGACTTGCAGGTTAATGATGTATTTTATAGAAAAAAAAAAACAAAAAACATGTGATTTTTCTTTAACAGGAGGAATCAGAGCAAGAAGATGATAATGGTAGCTTGCCATCTGGATCGCCTCAACCTCCAGTATGTTTAATTACTATCACAAATATCCAATTTAGTTTGTTGTTTGTATTTACATATTTGAAACTCCTCAACTGGTTTTCATCTTACAGGAGTGCCCGCCAGAAGTGGAACTAACACCACCAGTCAATATTGAGGGAGATAATCAATGCAACATCAAAGTTTCCAAACCAATTCCTATAAAGTATACTACAAAAACAAAAACAGTTTTCTATATAAAATAATCTATATTGCTAAGACTTCTCTCACCATTGATTGCAGGGTCTCACCCAGCAGGCTAGGGAGTGGTACAAATGTGTGCAGCCGCCTAGTTTCGAATATATCTGAAGAAGGAGATCCACAACACAGCAGTTCATATTCTGGAGCTCAGAAAAGTGAAGTTGACACAGAACATCGAAGTCGCAGCTTTGAACAGGCTAGAACGGAACCAAATTCATCACACTCCACTGGTCAGTTGCTCTTTCATGTTGTACAAGTTGACATGTCTTTGATTGGTGAAAATGTGTTGAATTTATAGTTTATTTGTCTGCTGCAGCTGACTCTAGGATGCTCCATCAAAGTTTGGACGCTGTCAACAAGCCAGGTATGTTTCTTCCAAAGGTGCCCTTTTATAATCCTACCACAATTCTTACAGCATGCTCTTCATTTACAAAATTTAATATATGAGCTTTTTACCTTTAAGTTACTGGTATTCCTCACATTTAAGGACTTGTGCTGATTGTGGATTTTTTCTTTGTATCAAAATTGTGTCTTTACATCATTGGTTCTAACAACTAACAGAAGATGTTGGACCTATTATTGTCATTTTGGTGCAGTCTCAGTTTCCATAATTGTCACAACATATATTCAGGCAGCTTTCTCTTCATGACCTTTCAGATTTTGTATTTGTTGAATTTTGAGTAGCATCTATCATGAAGAAATTCTTAATGGCATATTCAACTTTAGTTTTTTATTTTCGGTTCAGTGCTCCGTTCAGTGTTTCTCTAGTTTTATGTTCTGTCAATAAATGGTGAGCAGTGCCAATGGAATCACTTTGGAGCACTGAAAGATTAAGGGGGAGAGTAGAGCAAAAACTGTTTCACTTTTGCTTACCCTCGCACCATAATACATAACAACCGTTCAAAAAAATTAGAAGGTACTGCCTTTGTACCTTCTAATTTTAAGATATATGTAACATCAACTTGATTGCAGCTTGATTTTTGCGGCTAAAAAAATAATTCTCTAATCTTGAACAGAACAACTGATCTTATCATGTAGATTTATGCTATGGTAATTAGGATAACATATCCCCCCTTGCTTTTTAGGGGTCGTTTTTAGCCGAGGCACAACCACACAGTTACATTCTAGATAATGCTTCAGTGGATGCACATTAACTTAGCCTAGCCTTTTGTACAGAGCAAGGTAAATGTGAATACCTATACAGAAATTTTCCAAAATTCTTAAGATATTTTTATTGTTCATTCAAGTCCTACAAAATGTTTTCTTAAAATATTTTTTCCTGTATTTTTTTTAAAAATCTAGGCTATGATTTTCTATCAAAATCCCTCAAAGGCTATATTGAATTGTTTCTCTTGGGAAAATTAGACATTCATTGTGAGAAGGAAGGGGTACAGTGGTGTGTGCTGTGTTTATCTGTTTGCCTGCTCATCTGGATGGAGACGTCCGTGCCGATGCCCGCCTGAACCAACCTGTTCTCTCTGTAGGTCCCACAGTCCTCTCTTTGTCAGCTGCTGCTCTCTATAATCATTCGTTGCCTAGAGTGGTTTGGGAAGTGAACAATATGCATAAGTTCATTTTGAGGCAAAGAATGATGGAAAGATTGCCATCAGATTTGACAAACTAAAGAATGAGAGAGGGTGTGTGGTGACCAACCCTTTCCCCTTCTGTTCCAATTCACAACCTACACTGATCTCCTCTTTTCTTTTACATGCATGGCCCTTGCATGTCCTCAAATACTAATATTCTGCTACTTCTACCAAACCTTGGTTGTCCTTCTAACCATTTTGGTGCATGTGATTTTTTTGGTTTTCTTAGGGAAATTCTTTTTGTTTCCTTTAACAGTGTTTTCATTAACCATAAAGTTAATATATAAGTTTCACAATCGATACTTCTACTACAAGCTCATACATTTCTACAGAATTTTATCTTTAAGATGAGAGTTATAGGAATCCATATGCAACAGAGTAGCTGTTGCTTATTACTGCTGAGATTTAATTTCGATAAATGATCTTATTTTCTCTTTTCATTTCTTACTCTGTTCTTCCTTCTCTTATTGCCAAACTAATCTGATATACCTGTTAACATCTGTCTTGTTGCTCCTCATGTGGCTCTGTTGGAGTAGTTATTCATACTGGCAAAAGTGATTCCCCTCAGATAACTATATCTAATGATTCAGATTATTTTGCACTACTAAGCCGGGGGAAACGACTAAGTAGCTCAGCAGATAATATACTTGACGTCCCGGACGATTCTAAGCAACCAACCACCTCAGAGCTTCCAACCTCTGCAGCAGGCTCTCTTCATAGTAGCAACACTGAGCACTTAGATCACAATAAGCAGCTCTTTGTCCTCTGTAGACGCCTGAGCTGTTCCACTAGCAGTATTGCATCTAGCAAGGACTCTGACATTGCCACTCCCCTCACCACCCCTGCCAGACGCGCAGCGCCTCCGAAAAGGCTGAGCCTCCCAGCCCCTCCACACCCGTACCCCCTGACGAGCTACCTGTTGACCGCATGTCCTGAGAACCCTGGCGTTCCCTCCGGATCCGCCACCGCACCTCCCTCGCTTGTTCACTCTCGGTCCTCCCCTACCCTTCCCGGACCCTGGGCCTGGGCCCAACCTGATGCAAACCCTCCCCACGCTTCCCTTGCGTTACTAGAGCGCGCGTTGGTCCGGCGACATCGGCACAGCGTCTCTGGCCAGATGAGCTACTTCAAGATGCTGGGCTTCGGACTCTCTCCGGGCGGCGGCTTCGTGGTGCAACAGAAGAAACCGGGCTGTGGTTCTACCAGCTCGCTGTTCTCGACAGCTGTCATATCTGGCTCTAGCTCTGCTCCCAATCTACGGGACATGATCCCCAGCACTCCTTCAATATCAGGTATTTGTGTCGCAGCTATATTAAATCCTGTAAAATTACTTTCAGTTTTCCCTCCAAAAATATCTGTAGTCTTGTTTACTTATTTAAATCTTTCTCTTATACAAATGTTTCCAGCCATTGATGGATGTGGTGGAGTTCCCCCAATCAGACCGCTGGAGACTTTGCATAACGCCCTCTCCATGAAACAGCTAGACAGTTTCCTTGATGCAATGACTGCATCAATTCAACAAAAGACTCCAGCTCCTTCTCCTCCTAAAGTACCAAGCACACCAACACCTCAAAGTAAGAACTTGTAGAAATTCTCATGTGATTTGATTGGGTGGGTAAGCCTGCTTAGCCCCTTTTCCCATAACGCATTCCAGATAACACTCACGCCAGTGAATATTCCCTAGTAAGAGCATCACCAGATTTATCCAGATTCAGATTAAGTCTCCTCCAAGTTTCATCTCAGCCGGAATGCACTCCTCAGATTCCGGAAGAAAGTGGGAATGGATCTCAAGATGAAAACAAAGGGTGTGCTACAGCAGCAGGACTCTTTACTAATATACAACTAAATTAAATGCATTTAAAGCAAAGCTTGATTGTTCCCCGTTTTCTTTCAGTGAAAGTAGTGGCCCCAATCCCTAGTTTACAAATCCCATTCCTACCAATCAGGTGCTCCTATTTTAGAAGATTACTTGTATTGTAGTAGTTAGTTTCTTTCTATGTTATTTACATTTCTAATCCTCGTGGTTGTGAACTTTTTCAGGCACAAGTTGGAGTATGTGGAGCAATGATCCACACACATATGATGGAGGAGTAGATGTGTGTGGAGATGCAGGAAGTGAAGGAGGGGGTGTTGCAACTTGTGGGTGAGTACAGTTAATTTTCATAAGTTATAATGCTTCATATTTCCATCCAGTCTGTTGTCTTATAAATATTTTCGTCATATTTTCAGTTATGGTAATCTTGAACTCGGAGAAGCTCCTGGAGGAGGTACTTCTTAATCTATCCTAAAACAGCAATCATTCATTTTTGTGTTCATCCAACATTCCAAATTTGGTACTAGGAAATTTTATAATGCTTTCCTTTTTTCCAGTTTGTAGTGGTGAGCTTACCCCATGCTCTGCTGGTTCGGAGCTGGAATTTGAAGATGATGAAACAGTCCACGCCTCTCACAGTGATCCTGTGAATATTACACGAGATCGGCAGTATGAACGTCTTGTGGAAGGCCTCTCTTGTGTTTCCCAAACTCAGGGTTCACCTAGCATGTATTTGGATCCCATGCCAGATGCTGCAGGAAGGGAGGAGTTAACCACCCCAGTTTTGACTTTAGCCAGCAGTTTTACTGATAGTAGTTCAATTCAAAGAGGCTTTGTTATACCAGATGAAAATTTGAAAAAATAATTTTCACGTCTGCATTATAATGCTTGCAGGCTATTTTTATAGAAATGTTGATGTGTGATCTAGGATGATGTATACTGGAATATATTTAGTTTTAAACCCAATTTGTGTCTTTCACTCTTAAACCAAAAGTAAAACAAGGCTAATGAAGCACAAATTTACCACAGAGTATAAATTTATTTAGCCTATAAATAAAACAGCGAAGACAGGGAACAGTATGTTATGTTAAACAGATGAGGCAAAACCAAGGAATTTAATGTGACTGGAAATGATAATGAGACACACACCATTTGTAATGATAATAATTTTGCAACTGGGCTTTAAAACACAATCTTATCATTTTTTTTTTTCAACCATGCACATTTGATTTGAACAATACAATGGGTTTTCATTAATCCTCCACACCATTTACTTCTTTGACTTCTTCCTTCTCCTCACCCTCCTCTTCACCTCCACTGTTGTATGTCATGCCTTCATCCTCCTCTTCCTCATCATCATCTCCTGCAACTTCAGCATTTTCAAGTTCAGCCTTCTCCATTTGCCGCAGGAGATCAGCTTCATCAGTGGCTGTGACAACTTTGGGCTGTTAAAAAAGAATAGATATATTATTGAAGAATGCTGAGAGTAGGCCACATAAAATTATTAAACAAAATACACAACATACCGCCATTTGCATGGTAAACATGCCCCCCAAAGATTGAATGCTGTCTTTAATCTTTTCAATAGCTATGTTGAGGGCTTTTAAACCATCAGCCTTCTCAGGTGTTGATGTTGTCATAACTACAAAGAGAAAATTGCAATCATTAAAATATAAGGAACTGGCTTAAACAACTACTTGCTTGCAAATTTGTAAATAATGTCAAAATAACATACCGTACAAAGGAGGTGCAATTAGATTAATCTTGATGGGCAATTCCTCAGTGGAACACTCTAAACCAGCACGAAGAGCTTGCTTTACAGCATCGATACCTTCATAACCGTAACAGGCAACTTCAAAGTCTGAGCGGATCTTGACAGCTTGAGAAGTAAGTTTCCTTTTGATGTTGCTAAGAAGAACTTCTTGAGTTTGCTCATCTAAACCACATTCTGCCAAAATTGAAGGGTCTCTGTAGGGACATTTTAATGGATTAGAGTAATTTTTCAAAGGAATGACATATTATCACTGCAGAAAATTAACATCTTTCCAGAATAAATTATAAGATAAAATCCTACTCACAATACTGCTTGCTTGAATGCATCGTAAGCAGAACCTTTGCGAGTATCTTCAAAGTGCCATGCTGTCTTCTGGTAAAGCTCCTCAAGCTGTTCATCTGATTCATAATTGAGAAGTTCAGCAACATGGCGTAAAATAGAGTTCACAGCCTTGGCTTTCGCAAACCGTTCTGTACATTTCTCCACATCCTCAGGTGACACTCTTCGCTTACTCAGATCAATATATCCTGTTAAGAGACACATATCAGTAATAAAAGAAACCAAGTGATTAAAATAAATACTGAGCTGGAAAATTACCTTTCTCCTTGTCCACTCGGATGACAACAACTGGTTCTGTTTTACCTACTCTAATAAGCTTGTTGATGGAACGAATACGTCTCCTCGACAATTCTGAGAGAAGGATCATGCCTTCAATATTGTTATATTCCAGAAGGTGAACATAGGCACCCATCTCTGCAATGCTTCGAACATTTACCATTACAACATCCTCCACCTCAGGATATTTCTCCTTATAATATCGGCAGCTCTGCGGCATGGTGAAGCCTACAAAAAGAAAAGTTATATTAAAGCTTAAAATCTACTGCTGGAAGGCTGCTAGTACTCCAAAACTAGATGAAGCATCTGATGCAATATTTTTTGGTTGTAATGTAAGACGACTGAGTTTGCTGAACCAATCTCAATATTTAGAATATCAGTAATGTCGTATTCCTTGCGTCATAAAAAGCGGAATGACCGAATTTGAGTGAAAATAAAATATAGCACATATTAATGAATTGATAAGGTTAAGTGATATGAAGGTTTCCAACAGGCACTGTGTTATTGCAGAATGTGCACACAATGTCGAGACACACCAACAAATAGGTAAAAGTATCAGCTCTAAACAATGTCAAGAAAACTATGATTTGCTTTGAACGCTACCTTAAAGAATACAATTGACCAAATATTAAATTATTGTGAAGACAACAACATGTGGCAAACCACTGTCTCAGCGCACTGCCTTGTCTTGAATCAATAAAGGTTCCAGTATTACGCCGGCTGACTTTTTCCTAGATGTGTGAATGGTGGAATGTCGGCTTTTACGGCTTGTACTCTAAGTCATGTGACGTAAAACAACCAATGGGGGACCTCCTAAACACACGACTTAAAGGGAAAGAGTCGCCTTTCTGTGCAAGGACGTCTATGCATCCCAGAGCACAACTTTAATTTCAAGATTTTGCACGAAAGTGAAAAGTGAACGAAATCTTAGTCCACGTCCCTTACGTGTGTGATCGTGGTAAGAGATTTAGTGTTACATTACTAGCTATAAGAACTTCAATATCATTGACACGATTTTAATTAATTTCCACCTTGGCGGCTGGATCTTCATTGCATTCGTTAACATATGATGTCGAAGTGTGATGTGTGCCATGAAAGCATGCTTATACCGGCTTTGTATTAACTTTTTGTAATGATTTTTCCGTATGGTTGAGAAATGTGATCGACCGCCGTATTTAAAATTTGATTTTTGTGATTATTTCATTAGTATTTGTCGAGTTGTGGGGTTGTTGGCCTACTTTTAGCCCAGAGGTTAGGTTTCTTTCAGGTTATGTTGATATTTTATATTACTAATCTTCTTATCGTAATTTTAAACGTCAGATTTTATGCTTACGTATTCCAGTAGTTTAACCATTATTTGTCATACCTGCATCTTTGAATTGTCAACCGACATGACACTTCTGTGTAATTTGTGAACATCTGTTGAACTTGCTTAAACCTTCCCTAATAATCTGTAATTTTCTTTAAAAGGCCTGAAGAATCATGTCACGTCGAAAGGGACAAGAGGAATGTGACAAGCTTACCCGAATTGCTATTGTTAGCTCTGACAAATGCAAGCCCAAGAGATGTCGTCAAGAATGCAAAAAGTCCTGCCCTGTAGTGCGGATGGGTAAACTGTGTATAGAGGTTTCAGTTAGTGACAAAATTGCCAGTATTTCAGAAGAACTGTGCATTGGTTGTGGTATTTGTGTGAAGGTAAACATTGATTTTACTCTCAAATCTTCATTGATTTCATTTTTTTCTATGCTATAATTGTTATAAATGTTTATTTTCAGAAATGTCCATTTGAAGCCATCAACATCATTAACTTGCCTAGCAACTTAGAAAGGGATACCACTCATCGCTACTCTCAAAATTCATTCAAGCTCCATCGCTTGCCTATACCTCGCCCGGGTGAAGTACTTGGATTAGTAGGAACCAATGGTATTGGTAAATCAACAGCTCTTAAAATCCTTGCTGGCAAACAGAAACCAAACTTGGGTCGATACCTGGTAAGTTTCTTCATTATTCCTTCTTACTGTGCATTTGTTGTGTCGTTCAGTATGATGACTCATAGACAAGACTGAGGCGGTTTTCTCTGTCTTTCCTGTCTAAGTGAGTTTTTGACTCATGCTGTTCGACCACAAATAAAAAAGAGTGACAACAGATGGATTGGCGGTCTCATTTTTCCTGTGGTTAGAATTGGTCCAAAGCGCATGTCTTCATTTTAATTCCATTTTATTTTCTCCCAGAATCCTCCTGACTGGCAAGAAATTTTAAATAACTTCCGTGGCTCAGAGCTTCAAAACTACTTCACCAAGATTTTGGAGGATAATTTGAAGGCTTTAATCAAACCCCAGTATGTGGATCAAATCCCAAAGGCAATCAAAGGAACGGTGCAGGAACTTCTTGACAAGAAGGATGAGCGCAATAACCAAAATGAAATTTGTGATATGCTGGGTACGTTTCTTTTCTTTCACTTTGCTATTTTTCATGCTCAAAGTTGTCTTGAAACATTGTAAAGAATTAATGTTATTAAACAGATCTACAAAAAATCCGTGGACGTCAAATTGATCAGTTGTCTGGTGGAGAATTGCAACGGTTTGCTTGTGCTATGGTATGCATTCAAGATGGAGACATTTTCATGTTTGATGAACCATCTTCATACCTGGATGTGAAACAGCGATTAAAAGCTGCCGTCACCATTCGTTCACTCATCCAGGCTGACAAGTATGTCTATCTTATTTATCTATCTATTAAAAAATGTCACTAGCATGGATGGCGCATTATTGTTCTGTTGAGGATGAGTTTCTGAAATGTTGTTAATATTTTTAGGTTCATCATTGTTGTTGAGCATGACTTGTCTGTATTAGACTACTTGTCAGATTTTATCTGCTGTCTATATGGCGTGCCGGGAGCCTATGGTGTGGTTACTATGCCATTCTCTGTCAGGGAAGGTACGTGATTGCTTTTTCTGTTACTCAATTTTGTTCTACTTTCATCATGTAATTTAAAAGTTAATAAATATATTTTATGTAGGTATCAACATTTTCCTTGATGGTTTTGTGCCCACTGAGAATTTAAGGTTCCGAGAGGAATCTCTTGTTTTCCGTGTGGCGGAATCTGCAACTGAGGAGGAAGTTAAGAGAATGAACCATTATGAGTATCCCACGATGTCAAAACAACTTGGAAGTTTCAAACTTGCTGTTGAATGTGGGCAGTTCACGGACTCAGAAATTCTGGTTCTTCTTGGTGAAAATGGTACTGGTAAAACTACTTTTATTCGTATGCTTGCTGGTAAACTACCACCTGACACTGGTTCAGGGGATCTCCCAGTGCTGAATATTAGTTACAAACCCCAGAAGATCAGTCCGAAGTCTCAAGGAGTTGTGCGTCAGTTGCTTCATGAGAAAATCAGGGATGCATATGTCCATCCTCAGGTAAGTTCATTTATAGATAATTGGTTCCCTTTTTCATGTTAAGATTTTAACTATCATTAAGCGTATTAATTTCTGACAATTTTTGCAGTTTATTACTGATGTTATGAAGCCTATGAGAATTGATGATATTATGGACCAAGAAGTCCAAAACTTATCTGGTGGAGAACTCCAAAGGGTTGCCATGACTCTCTGTCTTGGCCAACCTGCCGATGTTTATCTTATTGATGAGCCATCTGCCTATCTGGATTCTGAGCAGCGTCTTGTTGCTGCTAAAGTTATCAAGAGGTAAGAGCACACTGTGCTACTTAAGCTCTGTGTATAAGGGACAATCTTGACTCAATATTTAATATTTTGGTAATTTTCTCAGGTTCATCTTGCATGCCAAGAAAACAGGCTTTGTGGTTGAGCACGATTTTATCATGGCTACTTACTTGGCTGACCGTGTTATTGTATTTGAGGGTTCGCCTTCTGTAGATACTACTGCTCACAGTCCTCAATCCCTTCTGAATGGTATGAATCGTTTCCTGGAACTGTTGGGTATCACTTTCCGACGTGATCCCAATAACTTCAGACCTCGTATCAACAAAAACCAGTCAGTTAAGGTACCGTAAATTTTCATTATGTCTATCTATTGATTATGCCTACCACTCCAAACAATAATCATTCATATCAACTTTCTTGACAGGATGTCGAGCAAAAACGAGCTGGCCAGTATTTCTTCCTTGAAGAATAAATTTTATCTAGACATCAAGTGCTGTACCTGATCCTCACACAGAAGTAGATCATGATTTTATGTCAGGGAAGCAGCTTAAGCCAATTGCTCAGCATTTCATTGAAGGTACAACCAACCTACTCATGCCCATGCTGCTTTATTATTAAAGTCTATTACTGAGTAAGCTAAAGTAAATGATTTTTTATAATTAGAAAAATCCTCATGTACATGTATTGATTTAACTTTTTTTAATTTCTACTTCATTACTTGCAAATTGATGTTTAGAAGAAAAAAAAAACAGCCCTCATCTCTCTCAACTTTACAGTATGACATGTATTTCAACTTTCTGCTGGTAACAGAAATGTCATCCTTGAATAGAACACTTTTTTAAAACTATTTATATATGACTGGATCATATGTTGGGACACAATAGGTTAATCTCATTATTAAAAATAAATGTTAAAATTTGTCTATTTTGTTTATGACAAATAATGAATGAATTACATCAAGATGACTGCTCCTTGCTAAAATGAGTAATTTTTTCCAAATGTAACTTGACAAGTTTGTTTCACCCTCATACTAATATTTTCTATCCTGAAAATATCATCTCAAATCCCAATCTAGTTCTTCAGTATCTTCACTTTCAACTAAATCTAATCCTTCAGAGGGGAAATCTGTAAAAGACACCAAAACTAAATTAGATTTTAAAGTATGTTAAGGGGAATTCTGCAAAGAAAACAAAACATTGATACTTGCCTCCTGTTGCATGACTAGTAATTTCTCCAAAACTTGTGTCTTTCAATACATCTATAATTTTATTCACTTTGCTTGGTAGAATTTCCCCTTGACTTACATCCCTCAGAAAATTTTCTCCATCACTAAAAGTCTGAGATCCATCAGGGGGAGCTCTTTCAGAACAACGTTTCCTCCCTCCACAGACACAGAACTCTCCTTCACTGCAGCTGCAGCTCTCGCTAGCACTGCTCCGCAATTCTCCGTCAGAGAATGATACCTAGAAAAATATTTGATGAACCCAATATTGTAAAAAGGCAGCAACAATTGTATTAAAAGTATTCTTTGTTGTCCTACATACCGCAATGGTGCTTTGAAGTAAATGAGATGAGGTTGAAGAGGAAGTGGGAGACTTGCGAATATTTGTCTCCAACTGTCCAGTTGGTAGAATTCCCATGCGCCCATAAGCCAGCAATTCTGAAGTTAGATCATTGTCATACGAAGATGGTAAATGTCTTTTTAAGGTGCTCAAAGTCTTGAAGTCTTGGAGCACAAGTGGAAGACTGTGATTAGGTAAAGTAAACTGATTGTGCTTTCTTGGCAATACCTTGTCTTGAGACATAACAGGTTTTATGGGACTTGTTTGTACAGTTTGATCCATCATGACAACTTTGGCTGCACTTGAAGCAATTTTATCCCTTGTTCCTGTGTCCTCCGACACTTTAGTTTGAGTGACAATCTTACTTTGTTCTTCTCTCACTTGATTTTTTATTTCACTAGCAATACGATTGATTCTTTCATTTTCCTCAATAGTTTTCACTCTTACATCGAGTTCAGCTAGTGTTTTCTGCCATCTTTTCTCAACATCTGTAATGACTTGATCTTTGTGGGATACTAAGGTGGGGTGATCTTTGGTATCACTGTCACAATTCTTGGTTTTCCATCGATTTTCGAGTTGCCAGTTAAGTAGAATAGCACTTTGTAGCTGAAGATCCTCCCTTAAATTCAAATCCCATCTTTTAAAACTGCGTGGTGGACGCCTAGGTTCATAATTTATTTCAGCATCTGAACTGCTACTGCATGAGCTTAGAAGTCTAGCTTGGCTTCTTTTCCGCATTCCATGAGGAGGCTTAGTCTTGCTTTCATCATGGGGTTGTTTGGCCTCAGTTTCTTTCATTAACGATATGTTTGTAGCCTTTCCTTTATCAGAATCCCTTATTTCATGTACAAGATGAGAAGAGTGCACAGGTACTCCAAGGTGAGACTTATCCAGGTCACTACCTGTTGTGTTTATCTGTAACTCTTTCAGTTCTTCCCTAACAACAGAATTTTTATCTTGAGATAAGTAAGAGAGCTTATTGTTATCAACAGTGTCAGCTTCTTCATGCCTTACAGGACTTTCATCAACTGATTGTGACTTTTCATTATCTGCTATTAAAGGAGTGAGCAAATTCAAATTTAAGGACAAAGTTTCCATTTCAAGGGACTTTAGTCCTGGTTGAGGAGGCTTAATTAAATCTGAATCAGATACAGGTTGTAATTGTTCACTGTTTTTCAATGGAGTTTTGTCCATATTTAATTCGAGGTCTGAAAAGTAAAAGGGTGAGATACACAATTGTCTGGAAGAATAAAATATATAGATTAGACCTTGCACAACTTAACAAACCTGAATTCTGCAGTCCATTGTGATCTTCCTCTTCTTCCCAATCATCCTCGTATTCATCATGACTTATTCCTCCTGAAGGCACTTTAGTTATAGGCAACTGATGGCAAATTAAAAAAAAAAGTATTATTAAAAAAATAATTTCAAAAATAAAAATAGAAAAATAGTGTATCTACATTATGTAAATTGCATTAAAAAATACATTTAGGATAATATACTTACAGATGTATCTTGACTGCTGTTTTTCCCACTTTTTTCTTGAGGGGAATCTAAACTGGAGCTGGACTTGCAGCTTCGTATCTTGAAAGGAAAAGTTGGTGTGCCTTTGTTTATAGAAATATCTTCACTACTGTTTTTAGCAGAGCTTTTGTATTCCTCATGACCATCACTTTGATAAGAACCACTTGTTGCACTGTGGTACTCTGGTACAGATTTATGTGTATCACCCAGTTGCAACCTTAAAAAATCAATGTTAAAAATTACATTTATAAAACTAGACATATTTTCAGTTTTTTGAAGTCTTGGAAATACTAACTCGACTGCTTGTCTTAATGGACCAATTAACAGATGATTTTCATTCGCATTACGGGATTGTTGGATTTCCTTTTTCTGCTTTGACAGTTCTTTTCGTCTACGCTCAGTTGCACGTTTTTGCACTAGCATGTTATGCTCCGCTGCATTTTTGTAAGTCTCTAAGAATCGAGACAAACTATCATAAGCTATAGGACATTTGCTACTTTCGGAGGCAGATGAAGAAATTGGTGATACAGGAATTTCTTTAGTCTCAATCTTACTCGGTTCTTCAGGAGTGATCTTGGTTCTGGAAGATTAAATTTTCAGAAATGATGCTATTTGGTAGAAATTTCATTGCACAATAGTGATATTTACCTTCCTTGTGCTTGAGAGTCAGAGCACACGCGAGAGAGGAGATATCTATAACCAGAACAAAGAGAGGAACAATGAAAGAAAAACAAAAAAAATCTCAATATATTTTGAAATTACTAAATTAATGACCAACCGCAAAACATGATTAACTTGTGTCTGGTTAATCTCACGCAATTCTTCCACCTCCATCAACTGTTTTGAAAGTTGAGCAAGTGTGGTTTTTAAATCTTGAGGGAAAAGAAAAAGACAAATGAAAATATAATCTACCAGTACTTATGTAAAAGTCAAAATATAAGAGTACTAACTCAAATCATCAGTTGCACATTTTATGTTTTCCTTGTCTTGATTAGAAGTGTTTTCAATTTCTTTGCAAGTTTTCTGCTGGCTAGGTTGATCTTCAGGGATGGTCACTGCAAGAAAACTCTTGGTATTAATAATGCAGAAAAGATCTGTCAAAAGGCAATTTTATGGTGAAACTAGTACTTACCTTTATCATGTTTTATGCTGAACACCGAGACATTTGGTGTCACTGTTTTTTCTCCAGGTGGCACTTGGATTGAGAGGATAGATTGCTTCTCCAAACCACGTTTAATGGACACTGAGGGAAGAAGTGCTTGTTGCAGCCTGTAGATGCAAGTATTCTAAAGCATATGTTGCAATAATTTTGAGTGGATAACAAATGGAAAACAGTTTCATACCTTGGTTTTCGATTTTGTGTTTTATTTTCATCTGCTTGGCTTTTCACCTCAAAGATACCAACATTAGTCACTTGAGAGACAGACAAAGGCTTATTTTGATGAAATGTAGTTGATACATGTTGATCCAGAGAGGCTGAAACATGGCGTGCCATAGCCAGTGCATCCTGCACTTTTTCCCTCGCAGATATCACAACTCTCTCTTTAAAAAAGTAAAATTAATTAAGTATTACACTGTTTTTCACTGATATTTGACACCAGAAAATTATAAGAATTCAAATTAAAAAGCACCTGCAGAATTTGAATTGCACTTGGGTTTTCTGTTTGACTGATGAGGCTGTTGTGAACCTGATAAACCTGGATCAGCATTGGTCTCTGATAATGTGTTGCGAATCATGACTTTCTGTTCATTTGGACAACCACCTTCAATTTGAATTTGTTTCATCGGCATCACTTTGTTTTGTTTTGGTTGTTTGTCATAAGTAGAGGTAGAATCTTTTGAATACGATAAACTCTATGAAACAAAAAGAATATGAACTAACCATACATAAATATGATGAGTTTGTTGATTCATCTAGGTGACAAACCTTTAGTTCGTTTTCTAGAGTATGTATTCTTTCGTTCATTGAGGACTTCAGCTTATCTGTTTTTGATGATAAATGTAGACTGGAAAAGAGATTTAGTCCAAATATTTTGTCTTTGAAGGAAATAAATTTATTCATTTCTAAAGTGAGAGTTACCTTAAAGTTCTTTGAACCTGCATGTCTGCTTCCATTTTCCGCAATGTATTGTGTGTTTCTTCTATGAGTCGCTCAGCTTCCTGAACAGCCTCCTCATCTTCTACTGGCCACAACCATTCTGGTAACTGGGCTATAAATCCAAAATATAAGAGGAATTAACGTATTTTTAGAGCTAAACCAATGGCATTTAAGGCCAACATACTTCCACAATGTTAAAAACAGATTGAACCACCTGCAGGTTAAATACCTCAATGTAAGAAAAAAGAAGGTAAAATTCAGCTACTTACACATTTTAACAAGAACGTATAAAGAATGAATATCTGTGCTAGTTCTGCAACAAATGGCATTTGTTGTCCGTTATAGGTTTAGGCACTTATCATTGATTGATTGATGTAAACAAAATACCACATCAGCCTTTCAAATTTGATGACAACAGTTACGCGCGCCGCATTACCAACACAATACGAACCCCTAAAAAACAACAACATTCATTCAGATTTCAAAATGTTTGACTTAAATTCGTTCGTTATAGTTTCGAATTGTATTCAATAATATATTTGACCCCATTGGATGGTGCAATGAAGACACCCAAGAGGGCCAATCAAGTACATTTTGTTTTGGGCGTTGCCAACATTGTCTGAGTACTCTGCAAACAAATCGCAAGCGCCGCAAGCTACGTATCTCTCCGATCGCCGCCTGTTCCGGATAGGATTCAAATTCTCGCGCGACCCTGTGATGAGTGCGGAAAGGAGCACAGCGCTTCATGTTGTGGGCTAAGCGCCAGATTAAGCGTAGTAGTAGTTGTCTAGTAATGCGCTAGACTAAGTGCCAATCTCGCGTGTCACGGTGCACCATGCCACACGAGGGGGGAGGGAGGTGCAGAACACAAACACCTGCCGTCGGATGATTCGCAGCGCCAAAATATGGGCGTGGGCGTGGACCAGGGAGTCCAGGCAGAGGTCCCAGATCATCATCGGGCCGCTGGTCAGGTATAACCAAAACCCTCCCCTACTGACCCAGATTCCGCCGCCCGCCCCCTGCCCGCCCCGTGC
>NW_026267271.1:729267-732557 GCF_000697945.3 Frankliniella occidentalis | reverse complement strand
TCTAGGAATCTGATGAGAAGCAGAGAACATACGTATATCTTAATAAATTGTTTACACTTCAAAGAAGAGCAATTAGAATGCTAAATGGTATCTTTAGAAATTATAAGATCTTAACTTTGTCATGTCTATAAATATATTTTGCCTCTGTCGATGTTAGCTGGAAATCTGAACCTGGCTGATGTCTTTAACTTTCAATATTTTCTATGTATGACTGTCTTTTTCTTATCTGTGATGTACCCTGTAACGTGAACTAATATAGATAAACATAGTCTAATGCAAGGGATTCCTAATTTACAGAATATCTATGTACTTTAATCTCAAATCTTCAGTTCTACATTACCATGATCGTTTTCATACATTATTTGTAAATTTGTATGCAAGAGTGAAACTTGTTTCGAATAGAGGTGTAGCTCCAGTATCATTGTATCGGATTGATTTAAATAAAAGAAAAAGTATAATTTGACTGCTCTGTGTTTACTGCCGCTCCAATGTCAATGTATCCTCGTCTTTACTTCGTATTGTAGCTTGTAACGCTGTTACACTGCTTCAAAGATATATGCATATATATTTTTACATTTCACTTGAAAGTGGAACACTCAGCCCATGAAAAAGGGGAAAATAGCAGGGCTAATAGCTTGCGAAACATTACACAAAAAGAAAGCAAGGAAACATTCTGATAACATTGGGTATGTTGACATACAATTTCGTCTGCTACAAAATGTAAACAAAGAGAAACAGCTGACAGCTACGTTGTCTGCTTGATTGCATCTCTGCTTGAAGAAAATTCATAAACCCAATCTCAGCCACAGAACAATTAACAGAAATATTGTTCATTTAAGTCTTTTGAACCTTCCATCGCTTTTAAAATATAAAAAGAACATTTTTGAACAGTTTACTTTTGAAAGAAAATCATCTTAATCAAAAAATGGGAAAAAAGTTCATTCTTGAAAAACAAAAAAATATTCTTAAAAAGTACTCTTATTTCTGCAATTAAAGGATTGAATTCCGTAAATTCATTAATAAAAAGGTTTTCGGAGTAAAGATAAATGCATTTCAAGCCTCTAATGTCTCGTTATTGAATATCTAATTTGGTCCCTCAACGAGAAGAATTTTCGTGGCAGAGGGCTTGTGGGGTGGCAGGTCCGGACCCCGAAACTCCGAATTCGCCCAGGAAATTATCGTAGCCGGAGTGGACAGGCCCTGGAGTAAATGGAGTATATCTGTGACGTCGCGATTCCGCTGCATATTGGTATTGCTTTTGCACAAAACATCCCTGATACGAGGCTAGAAGCCAGCAAAGTCTCGACGGATGGATGGAAGAGGGACGAACGAACGAAAAGGGAATTTTGTGCGTCTCGGAATATGCGTAGAGTGCATCTGAGAGAAGAAAACTTTAGTTATCCGTACTAAGACTGCAACTTCTCACGAGTGCAAGCGTTCAGAAGGCAGACACAATGGTGAGGGATTCAGAAGGCGGGGAGTGGGGGGAGGGCCGGGAATTCCCTCACCTCACCCGAGTTGCGCTGCCATGCCATATGTCTTGCGATAATGTAATTTTCTGTGGATTTTTTGGATTTGGTACAGCGGAGTTATATGGCATCCATCGTCGTTGTTCCTCAAAAGCTCCATCGCAAACCCGGGTACTAGGCCTGGTCGTCTGAAGATACCAATCACGGGTCAGAACAAATGCCATTTAAAAAAATAAAAAATAAAGAATTAATGATCCTGGACGCTCCTCCTCCTCCTCGATAGGGTAAGGTCCTCCATACTGTTTAGCGCTGGCGTCTGGTGGCGCCATGCGCCGCACCACTATCCTGGCCGCGTCATGCACGGTGTGCTGCCCATGGCATGGGGGCGGCGACAGAAGCCAAGCTACGTCACGTCACGCCACGCCATGCCGCCCCGGCAACTACTCGCATTTGCCCATGATGGCAGTTGTGGCCGGAATTCTAATTGGTTTCATTTCAATTTTTCTAAAACCGGGAAGTTGTGCGAAGGGGCTGGTCCATGCAGGACCCTCTCCTCCTTTACCCGCCTCAGCGCGGAGTGGAGGGGCTTCGTGAAAGCAGACTGTGGTTTATGTTGCGCGTGTGGAAGAGTGGATGGGGGCAGGGGAGGAAGGAGGAGAGGGGGCGGCCGATCCACTGATTGGACAGGTGTTGTCACCTGGTGGCGGAGCGCGGCGCCGCCCGCCCCCATGCGCCGCCCCTGCGCCTGCCGTATGGCCACAGCTAGAGCCGAATGGACGGACAGGTCTACTACATTTAATAAGAGGCCAGAGAGAAGAAAAAACGACAACACATGCCTCCTTCGCATAAAAAAAGGAAGCCAAATTGGCACGTTGCACAGGAATTTCCAACAAAGGTATAGGAACGCATACCGGGGCGTCGAATCAATATTGATGTCATGTGCGAGGGGTGTGGGTGTGGGTGTCGGATTGTCCGTCCGCCAAACGACGAGGAGGATTCGCTTCTCTTCACCGCTTTTTGCCTGTTCGCAGAAAACTAGGGCATCGGCGGTGGAATCCTCTGATTTCGTGAATCGATGACTTGAACGAAAGAGTAACCCCGCCTTAGTCCAAGTCGATGAGGTAGAGACCCTCCAGCTAGCTAGAACGGGAGCGGGGGGGGGGCACCCCTTGGCCATTCCAAGGCGATAAAGGCGGCTTGGACGACGGAACGGAGGAGCGGACCGGGCGAACAATGGGATCGAGAGGCTCAAGTCTCACTGGGTCTCACCGCAAGAGCGAAGTGAGCGAAGCTGGTGAAGCGGGGGTGAGCATGGGTGAGCGCAGTGAGGTGTCGGCGGCGGCGGCGGCAGACCTTCGGCGTTGTGTGTGTGAGTGAGTGTGAGTGTGAGCGCGCCGTGGGCGACCTGCCGCCGGCGCCGCCAAACAGACAAGAGAGTCGGGTGAGAGTAATGAGACTTATGGTAATCGTCTCATACGCCTCTCCGGGTATGTAAAGAGACTCAAATGAGGTCCGGCGGCGCGGGGGACCGGCTGCGCGCCCGCCGCCGGATGAAAGGGAAAAGCCCCCAGCAGCACCCAGCATCTCATCTCATTCTCCCTCTAACATTCTCTCTCGCTCTCTCATTCTCTCTCTCTGCCCACTCTCTCACTCCTTATTGCTGTGTGTTGATTCATTGCCATCCGGAACTTTATCCCTTCACAGTCGTCTTGCCATCGGCCCCGAGGTTAAGGACGGTCTCGGCGTGCGTGGCGTGCTCCACGCCCGGCACGGAGGCACCCCTTTCCCTTTCAGGGCATCGGTCATATCCCCCCCCCCCCC
>NW_026267271.1:723051-724747 GCF_000697945.3 Frankliniella occidentalis | reverse complement strand
CATCCCCCTCGCCCGCCCCCCTACCTTACCCCACCTCACGAAAAACGGAAAGAGAAGGGGGTACGGCTAACTAATGAGGTGGGCTTTCAGGAAACCGAGGGGGGAAAAACGGAAAAGGCCGAGGGAAGCGCGCGACAAGCACGGTGAAGTGCCGGTGTGTTAGTTCAAGTGTTCGCGCTGCCGCGGCCGCACCGCGAGGCCCTTTGGCGCGGTCCCGCCGAACTCCCGGCCACCCCGGCAGCGCGCCGCGGACCTGCGTGCCGCCATCCACGGCCACAACTTTGGGGCCCAGCGTTCCCGGCGTGCGGCGAACCGGCTCCCTGGGTGTGCCGCTACGCTGTCCCTCCTGCGCGCGGAGCTGAGCGGAGCCACCACGGAGTCGTCCAGGTACGTCCTCGCGGCGACGTGGCGGCCGCGGCCCGCGGCGGCGTAGCGACGTGGCGACTCACCCACCAGACATGAGCGAGAAAAGAGGGGAGGGGGGGGGCTATCACGTAGTTTTGAATTTGTGGGGAAAATCACAGAGGACGCGCTGAGATAGGCGAGATGGGAAAGGCGAGAGAGAGAGAGAGAGAGAGAGAGAAAGGGAGGGAGAGGGAGAGCGGGGCACATACCACTGCAGTCTGTGGCAAGCTCAAGTGGATTCAATTGAGCGTCCCCTCCGTCCCCGTCCCGCCCCGCTCGTCGTGTCCTGTCCCCGTGCTCCCGTCCTCTGATCTGCCTGTGCCTGCCCGCCCGGCTCGGCCGCGGGCACCGGACACCAGCGGACTCACCTTTCCAGGGGTCGCAGCCAGCCGGGCGCCGACGTCTCGCCACAAAGTATAAAGAATAGTACAAGAGTACTTAGTAAGTTGATGAGCTTATTCGCCATTGCCGAGGTCCCGCGGATAATGCGTCAGTCTAGAAATGCTCTGACACCCTTTCCTTCATCCAAAAATGCTAAATTAAGCACCCTTCAAGAAGGAATCCTCTTTGGCGTCCAGGATGCTCCATGCTGGTTACCCCCCCCCCCCCCACACACACACACACCAGAGGAGACGATGCACTGTGGGTTGCCTGCTAATAGGAGTTTTGTAGCCCAGGTTGCCAAACTTTTAGGTGGCCAGAGAATGTGGGCGGCGGGCACGGCGGGCGGGGCTCGATCCGGCTGAAGGTACCAAATAGAGGCGAAGTCGATTAAATTCTCGTTGCTCGTCGAATTTGGCGGTTGCCAGAACTTCACTCCACTTCGGGGTCAAAAACGTCCTGGTCGGGGCCGCCCCGGCCGGCTGGCCGTTTGTGTCGGTGGCCTTTCTCGAGCGGCGGGCGATACGCGATAGCTTATCCGTCTGTTTTCCACCCGCTCTCCGCGCCCCGCCCCGCCCCGCCCTGCACAACTAGTCGTAGGCCATGCACATGCCGTCGCGCGCCCAAAAGTGGGCTGCGCGGAGCATATGTTATCACCCGTCTGATTATTTTAGGGGTAAAAATATGAAACTGAACGGAAGTCGGGGAACGGGCCGCATAGCCAGGAGGAGGAGGAGACGGCAAGGGAGGGAAGTCAAAAGACAGAGATGGAGAGAGAGGGGGAGGAAGAGAGAGAGAGAGACACGGGTCGCGTGGGGGAGCTAGAGCGGAGCCACTTCGCGACGCGCCGGGCGCGGTGAGTCCGAGTCATGCGGGTTGCACGCGACGTGAAGCGGGCGGGCGGGCCGGG
>NW_026267271.1:715240-723001 GCF_000697945.3 Frankliniella occidentalis | reverse complement strand
AGGGGGGGTGGGGGCTGTCGAGCATTGTGCAGCACACACTATACCCCCCTCGCCTCAATGAGATGATGATTCAGGGGGGTTATTATTTGTCATTTAACCCAGTTGACGTCGAACAAAGCAAGCGTTTATTCCGGCCACGGCGGACGGAAATGGCAACAACTCTGTGCCGCTGCTGCACATGTGTAAACGTGTGTAGCTGTAGCGCGACGACGGGGACAAGCGAGGCCGCGCCCGCACCCCTGGTGTGACGGCGGAGGGTGTATTCGGGGTGCTCCCGGACGCTGCCGGGAGGGCCACGTTGGCGGCGGGACAGCGACACCCGCGGCCCCGGGGGGGCTCGGGGACCGACGGGGACCCCGCCCGCGGGACCAATGGGATAATGGACACATCCTTAGATCCCGCCTGCTGCTCCTCGCCAATTGAAGCGGTCGCGGGTTGGGATCCCACCATCGAGAGGGGGCGGACGGGGGGCGGGGGCGGCGGGAGGCAGGGATTTGCTCGTGTGCAGCGACATCCCGCGGCCCATCAGTCATGCGCGAACCTCTACTGCACTGCTCCGCGCGGCATCCGAGCGTCGACGGGGGCCTCGCGGGGTGGCCCCGGGTCGCGGGCAGGTCACCGGCGCCCCCCCCCCCTTTCCCTGATGTTCACCCCCGCCCCGGTCACCCGTCACCCGTTGCGATTCCTCGGGAGCCTCCAATCTGTTGTTGTTTGTTGCAGGCGCGGGGGAGTGGCGGGGCGTAGCGGCTGAGCACCGTTCTCCATGCAAACACGGGACTTTCACCGGGCGGCCCGCCTGCGCCCCGAGCGAGCTGGGACGCCCTATCTGGCTTGAGACAAGCAAAAAAAAAAAAACCTTTGCCGATTTTTTTCCCCTGCATTTTCCTGTTAATTAATATCACAAAGTTATTCTAGGTGCTCGGGCTCCTGCTTCGCATCTCGTCCAGGCCGAGGTTTCGCTTTGTGACCGCTCTTGTGAGCAGATGGTTTGGACTTGCCCACTGGAGCGCTCACCAGCCGAAACCTCGCCCTTCCGCCTCGGCACGACGCAACACTTCAGCCCCGCCCCGCGCGGTCCACAGCAGGTGAAGATCGCCGCGCCTCCAACGGACTCGCCGCCACCGCGCAGCCCACCGCGCCACCGTGTCGCCGTTCCAATTTTTTTTCTGCGAGTGATCACCCCTCCCCTAGGGAGCCTGGAGGGGGGAGAGTCGCAGAGATCACGTGACATGCTTCGCTCTGATTGGTGCGGTTCCAATGTGTTTTGGCGGGGTCCAGCACAATGCCTCATACCTGCCGAGCTTGCACCGGAGGGTCCGGCCTGATCGTCTGCTAGCTCGGACTGCGCGTGCGCGCCAGCCAGGTATGAGACATTTCACATAGCTCAAAAACGCGTTGGAACCCGCCGGGCCCTCGGTCACGTGATCTCTGCGACTCTCCCCCCTCCAGGCTCCCTACCCCTCCCCTCTCCCCCCTTCCCCGCATCCCGCCTCGCATGCGGGCCGCGGCGGCCGCCGTGCCCCCATCCCCCGGCGGCGGCACCGGAGTCCTCCCTCCTCACCCCCCGGCATAGGTTGTAACATCAACGGAAGTTCCTTATTCCCCTCCTCCCCCTCACGCCTCGCCTCGCGCGCCCGCCGCGGGGAACCTTCCGACTGGAGTCAATCTATGCGATGCGACTGCGACCCCGTGACCCGCGGGACTGGACGCGGCGACATGGCGCTCAAGCTGTACGTCGGCGGCGTCACCGCCACGACGGGCCGACACTGTCGGGGGGCAACGACTCGCTCGGGGTGTGAGTAATGTGGAAAGTAAGGCGAGTGTTTGTTTTGCTGGGCGCCAGCAGACGCGCTTATGGCCTGCACGCTGTCCGCTCGGCGGGTCCAGCCACCGTGCGGTCAGGTCAACCACGGGGTCAGCCGCAGGGTCGACCGCCCGCGCCCAAAGCGCACGCCCCGACCACCACGCAACGATCATATTTCTTTTGTCTTAGGTAGTTGTTGAAATTAAGCAAAAACTGTGACGCCAAGCCAGATCGCTGTGAAATTTCTTCCTCGTGTACGACAATCTAGCTTTCATAAATAAAATTCTCCTTTTACTTGATATGTATATATCTGAAGTGTCCTTTATGTTACCCCTCGGCAAACTTCGCCAGCATCTCTACAGGGTGGCTGACTCACGCCGCGCACTTTCGTAGTTATACTGTACCGCATGCACGGGTGCGGGCGGGCTTGCCTATCGCCGCTGCCCACGGGTGCCTCTCTAGTCCGACTTATTCACCGAATCCAAATCCACCAACTTTCAAACCTCGAAATATTTACACCATTCGCACGAAAAAATATAGACGCCACGCTAAATATCTAACACAGTAGATCATATGGCCTTCGGTAGCTTTCTCGGCGAACATTTAGTTGACACGGATACGCTGGTGATGCTCATGTAGCTCGTGCGTTTTCTACGGCATCTCTCATTAGGCAAATAATTGCCCCCAATTAAGGCAAATGCAGCCAACCCATTTTCACCGTGCGATGGCGACCTTTTTTCAAAATTGGAAAAGACAATGTCAGGTAAATCTACTCAAGCCAGTCAAACACTTAACGAAAAGAGGTGATGGGGTGGGGGTGAATTTATCGAAAGACCAAGCAAATAGGAAGCGGGGGGGGGGAGGGGGGCGGGGGCAGCTCCCTTCGCACTCTCGCAGTCCCCGCTCGCCCTTGCGCTGATGGCCAGAGCAGGGCGCCGCCACGCTGGGTCCAAGGTCCGGCCAGGTCCGGCCGCTGCTGGCCAGGGCTCGCCCTGGGGCTGGGGCGCGACGGGGCGGCCCGGGCTCGCCCTATAAGTAGGGGGCGCCAAGGCTGTCAGGGCCAGTCACATCACCGCCTCCGGCTGCTCCGGAGCTCCAGGAGCCCCAGCCTCTCCCTCCGCGTCGAGGTCCCCGAGTGCTAAGTAGTAGTGCCGTAGGTGACTGCATTTGACTCCACACCTGCGCACGTCTGCTTTACATTCTGGGACCGACAATCATCGGAGCTGCAGCCAGCGGAACTCCCCGCTCAGGGGGACACCCAAATGATGATTTCTGCAATGGTGACAACGACGACGACGATGATGATGATGATGCTGATGTGATGGTAGTGGTGATGAGATGATGGTGGTGGTGTTCTTTGATCAATCTTGATCAAGGTGAACAACGTAACCTTTCTTCCCAACCACACACTCAGAATAGAAATGGGAATACCGAAGGAACAAGCTAGTAGGGAGCAGGGCGTGATAACTTTAAAAAACGTTTTTTCACTTTTTCGGCATTATCTTTTGAACGGGAAGACACATGAGCGTGAACGAGTGATTAGTAGAAAGATGAACGTTCACTGAATTTTCGTTACCCTATCATCGGAAGTCCTCAGACTACTCCTTGTGCCCTAAAATAATTTTCGGTCCAAAACCATTTAACGTTAAATCATTTTGGAACGAAAATTATTTTAGGGTACAAGGAGTAGTCTGAGGACTTCCGATGATAGGGTAACGAAAATTCAGTGAACGTTCATCTTTCTAATAATCACTCGTTCACGCTCATGTGTCTTCCCGTTCAAAAGATAATGCCGAAAAAGTGAAATAACGTTTTTTAAAGTTATCACGCCCTGGTAGGGAGCGGAGACAAAAACTTAAACAGGGTGTTCAGTGTAGGGTGGACCCTGTCCATTTATTTTGGGTTATACTGTACCGCATTCACGCGTGTGGTCGGGATGCCTACTTGCTCGGCCCGTAAGGCGCCATGGTCATGGGCGATAGGCAAGCTCGCCCGCACGCCTGAGTGCGGCACAGTTACATTGCAGAAGTGCTCTAGGTGAATCAGCCACATCTGCACCTCAAAGTAACGGTAGAGTTTCTGTGACTTGTCGACTAGATCAAAATAAATATTCTCATACTTGATTACATTTTTAGGAACGAATAGGCTATGGAGCCGCGAACAAACTTTCGTTTACGACAAAACAAAATCAGGTTTCTTAAAATTCAATTTTGTGCGTGCGTACGTGCGTGGTCTTTGAGCACGGGGTTTTACTCCCTCTTTACTGGCTTCGGCAACTAACCAAATACTTGTGTGAGTTTTCCCCAACTCTCCTATCGTGTGATTGTGGGGGTGCCACGGAAGAAAGGGACTAACAGAAATAATGGAGATTCCAATCGGGACTTTTAGTCATAGTCAAGGAGACGCTCGTTACACTCGATGTTATGTTGCCTCCCCTGCCTGGCCCGGCCCCCAGCACTCACTTATTTCGCACACTGGGCGGACCGTGAGAATGCGGGTGCCCTTTCGATGGGGAGGGGGAGAGTGAGTCGGGTGGCGGCCCGGCTGGCCCGGGCTGGCTGGCTGTGATTCTCACGGAGTCAACCACGGCAGACTATCCGTTGTTCTACTCCGATGAGTATTTAACACGCACCCACGCACCTCCGACTCCGACCGTGTCACCATCAGGGTGGTCCAAAGACCCCTTCCCTTATTTCGCTCATATGGATGCAGGCGTGAGCGAAGGTAGGCAAGCCCGCCCGCTCGCCTACATGCGATACAAGTATAAGCAAAATAAAGGAAGCAGAGGTCTCTGGACCACCTTGTATGACTATACCCAAATTGCTACGGCGCAGGCAGTTCTAGCAACCCACCCTCTTTATTAGGAAAGAGTGGCTGTAGACTGAAAAATAAAACAATAAAACCCTCACCAATTGTAACACTGGTAGACAATTCCTTGTCATAAAGGGACTTTGGCTGCAATAGTTTCAGGGCTGAACCAAGCGGAAAGGTTGCCAACACAGTTTAGGATACAAGCAAGCACAAGCTCACTAGTCGGATAGGGTAAGGGTCGCACTCTTTGGCAGAGATGAGGGAGATGACAAATCCATGGGGGGACTATGACGGTTCCGATTTTCATCGCGGGGAGCGATCTGTCTAGCTCTGATACTCTCGATTCCGGGACGCGCCCGCCTCGCGAGCGGCTACCCCCGCGGCGCCTATGCCCTGCCCTGCCGGCTCCTGGCGGCACGCGCGGCGGGGTGGCTCCGGCCTCCGGCGGCAGCGGGCGGCACCCCGGTGGCCAGCCCGCATGACGACCCGGGGGCGCGCGAGCCGACGGGGGTTGAAGGTACGGGCGGGCGCGCGCGTGGGCGCGGGCGCGGCGGCAACTCGCGAGCCCAAAGTAGACCATATGATACGAGGGCTGTGAGGCAGCAGCTGCCTCACCGGGCAGGGAGCTGCGTTGCTAACTCGGAAAGGAATCCTGTGATTCCTCACGAGCATGGCGTTGGTGAGGTGATAGGGTCCAGTCGCCACTGCTCGTTGTGTGCGAGCCAGCGGAGGTACACACGGGTCTAAGCAACCGTGAAATAGAAAAACAGAACCAACGCCTGACCATCTATACCAGGTGGCTGAATCACGCCGTGCAATTTCGTGGTTATACTGTGCCGCATGCACGGGACCACTAAATGGAATCAAATCAACGTTTATGTAGTATTATATGTCTCTTTATACATATATACAAACCAATATGTTTAAATTTATCTCGAATAAGGTTTCATTAATCTAACCTTATATATTATATTTATGTTTCGTATATTATATATGCAAAACCCTAATTAACCCCTATATACCATATATAATTGGATAAAATGAAACCCCTTTAGATCTGTATTGAAAGTAGACAGAGTTTTCATTGAAAATGATTGCGCGGAGTCACCTTATGGACCTGTGCGAGTTGGCAACCCTCCCTCACTCGTGCATGCGGTACCGTATAACCACGAAAGTGCGCGGGTTGCAACCACCTGGTATTCGGTGCATGGTCAACGTCGGTCAACGTGTGCCGTTGAAACTGACTTATTTCGCAATGTGGCGAGCGACAAGTGCGCAAGCAGAACGAATGACGGGTGTGAATCATGTGCAGGCGAGGAAGAGGGCGGGGAGGGGGGGGGGGTCACCACCACGGTGGACGCCGGGCGTCGCGACGCTCCGCATGCTCCGCTACCCCACCGCGCCGCCGTGCTGCGTCGCGCTGCGCCGTGCAGGCCAACGAGGAAATGGCCGATAAGCGGCTCGACAAACGAGCCCACAATTGTGACTTCCTCCCTGCCTGCTGCCGCTGCCCGCGCACCGCCACGGCAAAGCTGGGCCTGCTTGACGCTTCACTTGGCCATGCACAGTGTGCGCGGGGGCGGGGCGCGGCCGCGCGCGGGCACGGCATGCGGGGGTGGCCAGGGGGGGGGGTGATACTAGTACTGCGGCTGATACCCACCACCAGCGACCCCCGCCCCTCAAGAGGATCGTTCGCACGGAGCTGTCCGGCCCGTCCGGCCGGCCGCGGCCGGGCCCGGGACGAGTCCCAATTGAATCAGAGAGGCCCGGGACGGGCAGGAAGACATCCTTTTCAGAGCGCATCAGCCGATCACGGCGGGATGGAGTGGACACGCGGGCCGCCGCCCTCATCTCGCACCTCCCCTCCGCCTCCATCCCGTCAACGAGTGAATGAGCCTAAGCAGAGCCCGCGGATGAGCCGAGCTTTGTCATGTCCGGTCCATGAGACGGGCCGCGCCGAGCCGTGCTGGAGGCCGTGCAGGCCGTGCTGGAGGCCGTGCAGACCGTGCTGGACGCCGTGCAAGAGGCCGTGCTGGAGGCCACGCTGGAGGCGGTGCTGGAGGCCGCACTGGAGGCCGCGCTGGAGGCCGTACTGGAGGCCTTGCTAGAGGCCGTGCTGGAGGCCGTGCTGGAGGCCGTGCTGGAGGCCGTACTGGAGGCCTTGCTAGAGGCCGTGCTGGAGGCCGTGCTGGAGGCCGAGCTGGAGACAGTGCTGGAGACCGCGCTAGGTCGCACCAGGCCGAGCCGGAGACCGTGTTGGAGGCCGCGCCAGGCTGTGCTGGAGGCCGTGCTGGAGGCCGCCGAACCGCGGTATACCGCCCGCCCTGCAGCCGAGCTACGCGGTTTGGAGGCGGCGCCCTGAGGATCATAAAATATGGTCTAACTATTGCAGCTTATTCTGGCCCCGGTCATGTCTGCAGTTTGGTAGTTTTGCTGCTTTATTTATCTGTTTGCGAAGAAATCATACAATTTTGCTAAACTGCATACGAAATCAGGACCAGACGTCGCAGCCAGGCCGTGCGGGGTGAAGTCCGCGCCTGCGAACCCGAGGTAGGCTGCCCGCCCTGCAGCCGGGCCCTGCGGGGTGGAGTTCGCGCCTGCGAACCTGGGGTAGGCCGCCCGCCCTGCAGCCGGGCCGTGCGGCGCTGCCCGCCGCTGGCTCACAGGCGCCCGGGCCTGAGTCGTTGCTGGCGGCGGCTGGCGGGCGGCCCGGCCGCGCAGACAGGCAGGCCCACCAGCGCGGTGAGCCCACCTTCTCGGGACCGCGACTTCTGTCCAGAGAGGGTTGGGAAGAGAGGCGCGGCGGGCAGCTGCTGGAGGGAGACGGAGGGCTCCGAGGCGATCGCCGTGGAGAGGTCCTCGGAGAGACAGCCTCCAGAGCGCCCTGCCATGCCTGTGGGGCGGGGGGCCTAGGGCCCTGGCCCTGACGACGCCGGCCTGACCAAGCCCTACGAAGGGCCCGTTGAGGGGGAAGTCCTGGCTTCCAACGCCGCGGCTCTGCGCATGCTCCGCAGCAGTGCCCCGGGCAGGGCCCCGGGTGGCTCCCCCTCCTCGACAGGGCTGCTGCTGCTGTGCCGCTGCTGCTATAGTGCTTGCCCGCGGCCCGGCCTGCCTCCTCAATTGGAAGTCCCTCCCCTCCCCTCGCC
>NW_026267271.1:706497-711280 GCF_000697945.3 Frankliniella occidentalis | reverse complement strand
GGGGGGGGGGGCAATCCATCACTTCTGTGGTGAGGGGTGATGTCCTGACGGTACTGACCGAGCCCGGGCCTTGGCATCACCAGGCCCGTTTTCATTCAGGATTTGCTTGTTGGGCTGGGATGTCATGCTGCTGCAATGATTTTTGCCTTCTTATGGGCGAATTTCACTTCATGTGACTAATCCATCGGGTGACTCGTGTGATATCCACGTGGGTAGGCGCTTGCTCACAGCAAGCTCAACTTCCCCATGGGATACGGAGCGTGCTCTTTCACTTGCTGTAAATGGCCCTTTTACAAGAGTCTCCGGCCTTGTGTTGGGGTGGAAGCCATCATGCTGCCGCTGATGGTTTTATAGGCAGCAACGCCTTCCTCGCAACGCTCACCGCCTGCAAAGTTAATGGTAAATTTGAGTCTTGACTTTTTTCAATTTGGAAACCACTCTTCTTGAAAGGCAAATAAAAGATTTCTGAGACAACTGAAGAATTTTTTTTTCCCAAACTGACTTTATTGACAGATAATCTCGTAACAGCAATTCTATCACCAAAGTGAAGGAAATGTTAAAAGAGAAAAACAGAATAAAACACATTCTGCTTGCAGGTCCTTAGGCAAATTACGGTAAACAGTAATGTCACTCACACAATATTGTTTTTTTATTAACTCATATTCAGTTCTGAGTGGTATTGACAGAAAATCACATGATCACATAATTCCTTCACCTAACACCACCTGTTTTGCCACGAGATATTATTTTAAATACAGCCAATTTAATTGGAATAGAAGTCAACAGAACAGCAGATTCTGACACAAAATAATTACAAAAGTACTAGCTAGGTATGTCCACAATAGCTAAGGGTGTAAGAATATCAGAATTTTGACAATTTTCACAAACAGTAATGCATATTTGCAGTGACTTGAAGATGATACTGATAAAGGTTGAAATAAACCATAAAACATGTTATACAAATCAGTACGTGTACTTATGATAAGGGAGTGGCTTAAACACATTATAGGTGAAAATCTCTCTCTCTCTCCCTCTCTCTCTCTTCCCCTACCTTTTTTTTTAAGGAAAAAAGGCACACTAATCCACGCACACAAATGAAATGGTCCACCCATCACAGTACAAAATTGTCCTCTTGAGACTAAAAATGAAAAGAAATGCAGATGACTCAGAAAACTAGATGATTTCAACAAGAAAATGAAAATGATGATATGTTGTACAATGTACAGTTCAACAAAAACATACTATTAATTATTATGAAGTGTCTATGCATAAATTAAAAATTGAAATGATTCTAGTGATGAAACAAGAAGTCAATTTTGTACACAACTTGATGACTAGTCACAACAGGTGTAGAAATTTTAGTTAAAAAAATATAAAATCTCCCTGAGGGTTGGGCCACACTATTTTATCATATTGAATAGCACACACACATAGCTTTAATAATGTTTGAGAACAGGGAAATAGTATTTTCCTAGTTAAATGTAAATCATCTTCTGTATCCCTGCTGGGCAGGATTACTCAAGAAAGCTAGATGTCCTTTAGGACATTTATTAGCATAGTGTCCTTTGCAGCCACACTGTGACAAAAAAACCATATAGTTATTATATAATTAAAATACCAGACCCAAAAGAACATTTACTGCAGAGTTTGATTTTCTAAGTATGAATGGTTAGGATAATTACCTTGAAACAGGTGACTTCTTCCAAGGGTTTTAGAGGAGGTCTCTCCATATTTTCTCTTGTATCCATACTTTCCATAGGTGCATTTGACATTGGATGGCTCCTTGGATTAGGCGCAAATGGCAATTTGTTCTAAAAATTTGTGGAGAAATGAGAAAAATTAATTATTTCCTTTCAAATTTTATGGTTACATCATATAGTAGTAGGGCACAAATTTTAATTTCTTACCTTATAATCTTCATTTTTATAAGGGAAATCTTTCATCTCAGGTGGTAATTGCTTACAGTACAAAGCTTTATGTCCGTGCTCACCACAATAATGACATGTTATGATAATTTTTTTCCCATGATTGGTCATAAGTTCAGCAGCCGGTAGTTCAAATCGAGGACTATAAATTGAAAAGACAGATACATAGATAGATAAAAATTAAGTAAACTTTTGAATGAGATTAGCTGATGCTGAAGATGACATGAAAACTTACTGCATAAACTTGCACTCTGGACCATCTGGACAGAATCCAGCAACATAATTCATGCAGAGCACTCGGCGTACATGACGGTGTCTGCAATTGGGTCCATGCCTGCAAAATCCTCTCTCATACCATGGACAGTCTTTCATTTTACTTTCCGGGTCAATGTGAAGGAAGGGACATTCCTTGTTATGACAGGCATCTGAGGAAAAATACAGAATATTGAAAAGAGATACAGAAAAAACACTAGTGTATTTAAGCAGAAAATTAAAAATGAGGTACTTACTGAATCGAGAATAAAAGTAACACTCTGGCATTTTACTCATATCATATTCATGAAGAAATTCACATTGGTCTCCTTTCTTGCAGAGACCACGAAGCCAATGTTTGCAAACAATTGTGCGATCTCCTCGGACATGGCGAAATGGACACAGTGCTCCTTTAGTACATGTTCCTCGGGGATAAAATTCGCACACTGCTGCAGTGGACTCTATTTGAGGCAAAAACAAAGAGTATTAGAATTATAAACAGCAAAGCAGGCATTCCGGATACATTTAAATAGACGAAAATAAAACAGTTGATTTGAGAAGAGGACCACAACATTGGTTAAACTGATAAAAACAGCAAAATAAAATTAAAAATAATAAAAATGTTCTTTAGTGAGGTTAAGTGGTTTGCACTGGAAGCATAGTTATAATTCAAAGTTGGAATGAATGACTTGGAAATTATATGGCAGTGTACAACTTGAAAGGTGAATGGTATTTCATAAAATGAGATAGCTTACTACGAGCATAAACTAAAAGAATTAACTTACTATCCATTCCCGGGAAAGGAAGCGGTGCGGCTCCATACTGCTGTTCTAGCTGAAGTTCTATATCAAATTTGATGTCATCGACGCTGGCAACAACGACTTCCATTGTTTCAACAAATTCTTCCGAATAAAAGCAAATTTGAGGACAATTTAATCAAAAATTTACAGAACTACAAGCGGCACAACGGCAACCATCCAGGACATGTTGTGTTTACCACCACCACGAAGACGGTTCGATTCGACTATTTGCAGTGAAGCTGCGTTTAAATCTAGTGTATCTTCTCTTTCCAACGTCGTTGGTGCAAGTGATACAGACACTGTCTTTTCGCACGTGTCCTTATCAATCCCCCACCATTTCTTCGATACATCGACCCGGATAGTCGATCAAAAGAGTGTCGTCCGCTCGCGTCGTCTGCTAAGTTGAAACAACTTGCGTCGTCCATCCATAACCTTGCAGGGCCGAGTGCTAGGGAAGAGTGCATGGAACAGCTCAGCGTAGTCGGGCCGCTGCAATCTGCGCGAACGGGTAATTAAGGTCAATATAGGCCAAGTGCCGTTGTTTTGAGTCTCCTCAACCCAAGCAGTACCATCCGATCGACTGTCAGAACAAGTCAGAGCGTGACGAGAAAGCTGCAGATAGGTCTCCAAGTGTGTCGAATTTGCGATTTTTTTTTATGCACTGACGATGACGTTAGGCCTTTATGTTGTTAGACATGAATGAAATGTTAGTTACAATTTCACATTTCTTTGTGGACAATGTTAAGAGATTTTAGACCATTTACCCTTTTCTAAATACAACTTCTTACGTAATCAGGCATAATTCACTGGCATTATTCTATGGGTATTGATTGAAAATTACTTCTAAAACTTTAATAATTTGCAACTCGTCTCATTTTTATCATCATTGGTGAATGTCAGGAAAGGGTTGTCTCTGCCTCACTTAGACCATTCTTTTTGCATGTTTGGTCATTGCTTCCATAATCTGTATCAAATTTAGTGCATACTGCCCAAGCCTAGATTACTGTCTAAGGGCTTTAAGCCACTTAATCTTATCTCGTCTCTTACATCACTCTGCTCAAAAGCATTCTCATACTGAATAGCTTGCTTATTAGCTAGAGCTGTTACAATCTGCTCTTTAAGTCAGCATCCAGAGCCAAAAGACAGTTACTTTTCTACACCAGAAAGAAAAGCTTAATAGACAAAATTCTATAGTTCTATGAAGCGATTACATCATTTTCACTGCTAAGTAATATTTTGTGTGTTTTTGCTGCCTGTCTTTTCGAATCGGCCTTTCATGTTAATATTGTTGGGGCCATTTTTCCTTTTATTAATGATCTTTTTTGTTTTAATTTTTAGATTTTAAAAATGGGAGACGTAATTTTTGGAACTGCAGACTATGCTGTCTTTGCTATCACTCTGTTAATATCTGCCAGTATAGGTGTCTACTATCGATTTACTGGTGGAAGGCAAAAGACCGCTGTTGTGAGTAAATCACAGGATGTATTGATAATGTGTTTCATAACTTGTAAAAATATTAAAATTTGTCCATTTTGATTTTAGGAATATCTCTTGGCTGACAGAAATATGGGTATCATTCCAGTCGCATTTTCTTTGATGGCGAGTTTTATGTCAGCCATTACTTTGCTTGGTGTGAGTGCAGAAAATTACTCATATGGCACCATGTTTGTTGTTATTAATTTATCATATGGGATATTCACGCCAGTTGCTGCATATTTATTCTTGCCTGTATTTTACAACTTGCAAGCAACAAGTGTTTATGAGGTTTGCTCCTAAATAGGAATAAGAATTTTAATTTAACTTTTT